>NC_137818.1:63390741-63628241 GCF_963921795.1 Nannobrachium achirus
GACGGGACAACAAGCTCACGAAAGCCACGCAGTTTGTGAGCTTATTTGTTTGGTAATGTTAACTGAATCATAATATATCCATTATGTAAAAGAATGACGCTTTTATTTGTCCCCACAGTGTGAGAGAGATGTAACTCCTGTGAGCGTAAAATGAAACCAAATGGACCCGTACGGTTCCATTTGGCTTAGTTTTGTTCATTGACAATATAGGGTATTTTGTTACACAAATAGCCAATCTTCTACAAGCTCACAACGCCATACGAAGCGAAGAAAAAGAATTACGCCTTCATATGTCCCGATTTTCATTCGTATTAGCTATTATTAGACAACTCACAAAACCAGCCAATGAATCATGTTTAGGTAATGTGATGTCCCGACATCACGCATGCACGCATGCATGCAGAGAGGGAGGGGAAAGAGAAAGAAAGAGAGCGCTCTCGATAGTTAAATATATATATAATAAATAAGGTTCCATTTGCGCAAACTGGGCTCGGGAGAAAGAGAGAGAGGGAACGCGGAACGGTGTAGCAGAGATAGACAGAGTGAGGCAGAGAAATGATGAGAGAGAAAGAGAGAGAGATAATTCACATTCTCTTCACTCTGTAAAATGTTCACGTAGTGTTTTTTGCTTAGGCATGTAACAATGAAAAGCAAATGATTATCCATTAGAAATTAAACGTGCAGGACACAAGTGTCGGGTGCCTATACTGTTTGATCGGCACCCATGTCACCGTGACATGCGTGCCCGTCTAAAAGCCGTCTCCACTCGGACAGAACAGGCTGACTGCACCGGGAGATTAGGGCCGTGTCTCCCGGTGCAGCGTGTGCCGTGTAGGCCTATCTATACAAGCTATTCATTTTGGCCGATAAATTATAGATCCCAGTTGTTCTTTCTATGTATTATTAGCTGAAATGATGCTTAGCTTTTAGAAACACGCTGTGCAGTGGCAGCAGCGTCACACTTCTCCCGGTCAGCAAGAGCATCATCTCCCCGCAAATGATTGCTCCTGCACGGCTAAAATAATAATAGGCCCACATTATATACACCATAGCGATTCTCATAATTAATATTATATTGATACTATTTAAGAAATAAAACATTTCCAGGTAGTGGTTTTAATGTCTTTGCTAAGCTGACAGTGAAATGCAAATGATCCATTACCTTGAACAAAGGCGCACTCCGGGAGCGCTAAAGGTGTGAATTCTCTTAGGAGGGGGAGAACTGGGGGAGAGCGGTCTTTTCTGCCGATAATTACCGTCAGAGTGGTATAATTGTATTTTATTTCATAATTAGGAAACGTTTCAGAAGGGGAAAAAAAACGAGAACATATATCTTGAGTATTTAGGAAAAGTCATGAAAGGGGAAATGTCTGAGACCTTCACAGGGAGAGTTATTGCACTTTGAAATCTCAAAATCGGCCTAAGGGACCGGTTAGTCACCCGTGTGTTAATGAAGTCACCCACATACATACTGTACATTCCCAGAATCCCAGCTGTTTCAGGGCTATGGTCTTCAAAAAACCCAGTAACCTTCATACATACCCAGCCCATTACAGTACTTAATAACAACACAAACAACAACAAAAATTAGCTTCACAGAGAATAGAAACACATCAGACAACAAGCTTTCTCTGGGTCATGGTAGGATGGCCGGGGGACTGCTCTCCATTCAGACATGCTGCCAGTCAGACATTGACTTCTAATTGTCTGAGTGGCAACACTTCCATAGAGGTTAGGGTTAGGATCACTGGTCAAAACCAACTGACCAATAGCAATCATCTGTGTGTGTGTGTGTGTGTGTGTGTGTGTGTGTGTGTGTGTGTGTGTGTGTGTGTGTGTGTGTGTGTGTGTGTGTGAGAGAGAGAGAGAGAGAGAGAGAGAGAGAGAGAGAGAGAGAGAGAGAGAGATTTTCAAGAATCCACAATGACAGACTAGTTTTGCCTTAGCTGTTGTCCTTTACCTGTATAAAACAATACATTATAACGGTTAACTGTATAAAAATAATACATTAGAACTCTTACCTGTTTAAAATAATAGATTATAAATGCTGTTAACTGGTGGGATAGTATAGAAGGAAGCTGGCACAGATAAATAAGTCACACCATGTGTTCTTTGGTGGCATGTGAACTTTGAAAACAGAGGAAGAAACCACAGATACTGATGAAGTCGAGCTGTCATCGTGGGTTGATGAATTAATGTAGAAACCTTGCTTGTTCCTGTTGGCTTGGACACACACACACACACACACACACACACACACACACACACACACACACACACACACACACACACACACACACACACACTTCTTACATTCAGGAAGTCTGTCTCTAATTAATCCGAACTAATCTGATTGATGCACAGCCAAATCACGTGACACAACGGTAGGTGAGAAATGTCACGTACGCCACCTGGCAAATGATATCTATTGGTCGCATGTGAACGGTGAAGACACAAGGAAGTAAACTCACAATCAGACTACTAAAGAAAACACATTTAGCAATAGCTGTCAATCTGTCATCGCATTTTGTTTAAATGTTTAAATGATAAAAGTTGTTTACTACAGGAGACGTGCTCAGCGAACATGGAGACTGAGAGAGAAAGAGAGAGAGAGAGAGAGAGAGAGAGAGAGAGAGACAGAGAGAGAGACACAGAGAGACAGAGAGACAGAGACTTCATTGACCGAGGTACCCTAAAGCTACTGGTAAAAGCATGCTTTTACCAGTAGACATTCGAGTACTTTTTCCAAGCAGCCACACAGACGAGAGACACGGAAAAGAAACACCGTTCTCCTCGGCCTCAATGCAAAGGGAAGGTCCCTCTACCGTGCTCTCTCTCTCTCTCTTTAAGTAGGATAGAGTGAGCTTGATTTAATACAGAGAGAGAGAGGAGTTCACCAGCGAATGTTCGCTAAATTCGACACAAGGGCAAGTAAAAAACAGATGCCTTTTCGCTTTTTCGAAATTCGTGTTTGGTGTGGACGCTTCCATTGACTTTATAAGGTTTTAAACAAAAAGCGAATTATACGCGGGCATGTGAGAAATGAGGTGGGTGGAGGTTTTGATTTGTCAGCCAAGGAGTGAGAGAGCAAAATTTGGCATGGATGAGGGCAACGGTGGCGGAGATATGAGTAGGGCAAAAGTGTGATGTGTGACGTGGCATGACAGACTGACAGACAGACAGCCAGTGGAGGTTTTGATAGTAACTGCGACCTGACGGTCGCAACTAGAACTGCACTCTGTCGAGGTGCCAACTAGCGCCTCACGCTCAAGCAGGCCACACATGGCCTACTTGTGCGCAAGCAGAGCGCGCCACGAGGTGCTGTGTGCTGCTGGCCTCATGTCCCTAATGTCTTCACCCGTTAATGAAGTCACCCACATACATACTGTACATTCCCAGAATCCCAGCTGTTTCAGGGCTATGGTCTTCAAAAAACCCAGTAACCTTCATACATACCCAGCCCATTACAGTACTTAATAACAACACAAACAACAACAAAAATTAGCTTCACAGAGAATAGAAACACATTAGACAACAAGCTTTCTCTGTGTCATGGTAGGATGGCCGGGGGACTGCTCTCCATTCAGACATGCTGCCAGTCAGACAGACATTGACTTCTAATTGTCTGAGTGGCAACACTTCCATAGAGGTTAGGGTTAGGATCACTGGTCAAAACCAACTGACCAATTGCAATCACTGTGTGTGTGTGTGTGTGTGTGTGTGTGTGTGTGTGTGTGTGTGTGTGTGTGTGTGTGTGTGTGTGTGTGTGTGTGTTTGTGTGTGTGTGTGTGTGTGTGTGTGTGTGTGAGTGAGAGAGAGAGAGAGAGAGAGAGAGAGAGAGAGAGAGAGAGAGAGAGAGAGAGAGAGAGAGAGAGAGAGAGAGAGAGAGAGAGAGATTTTCAAGAATCCACAATGACAGACTAGTTTTGCCTTAGCTGTTGTCCTTTACCTGTATAAAACAATACATTATAACGGTTAACTGTATAACAATAATACATTAGAACTCTTACCTGTTTAAAATAATAGATTATAAATGCTGTTAACTGGTGGGATAGTATAGAAGGAAGCTGGCACAGATAAATAAGTCACACCATGTGTTCTTTGGTGGCATGTGAACTTTGAAAACAGAGGAAGAAACCCCAGATACTGATGAAGTCGAGCTGTCATCGTGGGTTGATGAATTAATGTAGAAACCTTGCTTGTTCCTGTTGGCTTGGGACACACACACACACAAACACACACACACACACACACACACACACACACACACACACACACACACACACACACACACACACACACACACACACACACTTCTTACATTCAGGAAGTCTGTCTCTAATGAATCCGAACTAATCTGATTGATGCACAGCCAAATCACGTGACACAACGGTAGGTGAGAAATGTCACGTACGCCACCTGGCAAATGATATCTATTGGTCGCATGTGAACGTTGAAGACACAAGGAAGTAAACTCACAATCAGACTACTAAAGAAAACACATTTAGCAGTAGCTGTCAATCTGTCATCGCATTTTGTTTAAATGTTAAATGATAAAAGTTGTTTACTACAGGAGACGTGCTCAGCGAACATGAAGACTGAGAGAGAAAGAGAGAGAGAGAGAGAGAGAGAGAGAGAGAGAGAGAGAGAGAGAGAGATTTTCAAGAATCCACAATGACAGACCAGTTTTGCCTTAGCTGTTGTCCTTTACCTGTATAAAACAATACATTATAACGGTTAACTGTATAAAAATAATACATTAGAACTCTTACCTGTTTAAAATAATAGATTGTGGAAGTAAGTAACGAGGCGACAGACGGTGAATACGGTTCAGACGTTTTACTTCCAAACAAATGCATGAATGACACAGGTACAATCACTTCCCTATATCCCTTCCTCTCTCTTCTCATTTCCACCCCCCCAATCCATTCTGAGGTGAGATACCCCCCCTAGTGTCTAGGTGTCCAGGTTCACCACACAGGCCCCCCCCGAACACTCAGAATTGACATTAGTGCAACACCATACCCCTGTACAAAACCCCCCCAAAACAGTACACCCAGTGTCTTCAGTCTCTCTTCGGAGGTCTGACCCTGCGGCCATAGCGACTGTATTTCTCAGGGAAAGTGCAAAGGGCAGGGGTAGGGGCTGGGGCAGGGGGCCGTCCTCGCCGACGATGAGGCTTCGCCGGTGGAACAGCAGGGGTGACAGCTGACGGAGGGCCTGGGAGAGGGGAAAGCTTAGGTGGCCGGCCCCGGAGTGGGGCCTGAGCCAGCTCCACCGGCTCATCTGGGAACACATGAGCAGGCTTCAGCCGGTCTACTGAAATCAGCTCCTTCCTGCCCCCCATGTCCACCACAAACTTCTTGGGGCCCGCCTCGAGGACACGGAAGGGCCCATCATACGGAGCCTGCAGTGGAGAACGGTGGGCATCATGCCGGATGAATACGTAACCGGCGGCCATCAAGTCCTTCGGAATGTAGGACCGGGGAAGGCAGTGATGTACGGGAACCGGGGCCAGAGCCCTCACAGCATCCTGTAAGGCTGACCGGTGAGCCGAAGCGGACCATGGGGCAGAGGAAACAGTGAAGAACTCCCCCGGGACCCGCAGCGGTTGTCCATAGACCAGCTCAGCTGAAGAGGCCTGTAGGTCTTCTTTAGGGGCCGACCGCAGGCCTAACATGACCCACGGCAGACGGTCGAACCAGTTGCTGTCCGTGAGAGCGGCCCGGAGAGCAGCTTTCATGGAGCGGTGAAAACGTTCACACATTCCATTAGCCTTTGGATTATATGCTGTAGTACGATGGAGTCTCACCCCCAGGTTCTCCGCCACGGCACTCCACAGCTCAGACGTGAACTGGGCCCCCCTGTCCGAAGTCAAGTCCATTGGTGTCCCGAACCGGGCCACCCAGCCAGAGATAAACGCCCGAGCCAGCTCCGCAGCGGTGATACACTTCAGGGGAACAGCCTCCGCCCACCTGGTGGTCCTGTCCACCATAGTGAGGAGATACGTGAAACCTTGCGACGGGGGAAGTGGGCCCACCAGGTCCACGTTGACATGGTCAAATCGCCTCTCTGGAATGAGAAACGGCTCCAGGGGGGCCTTAGTGTGACGATGTACCTTGGCCCTCTGGCATGCCACACACGAGGCGGCCCACCCCCTTACGTCCTTCCTGAGTCCTGGCCAGACAAACTTTGCCCCCACCAGCTTAACTGACGCCCTCACCCCTGGGTGCGAAAGGGCGTGAATGGCGTCAAACACGCGGCGGCGCCAGCCAGTTGGTACCATTGGCCGGGGCTGGCCAGTGGAGACATCACAGAGGAGAGTGGCCCCGCTGTCATGAAACGCCACATCTTCAAGTCGCAGTCCTGTCACCGCCGTCCTGAAAGCCTGCAGGTCAGAGTCGATGAGCTGATCGCCGGCCATGGCTGCATAGTCGATGCCCAGGTGCACGGGACTGACGTGTGCCCGAGAAAGGCAGTCCGCCACCTGGTTATCTTTGCCGGCCACATGTTGAATGTCTGTCGTGAACTCTGAGATGGCGGAGAGTTGGCGCTGCTGACGCCCCGACCACGGTTCTGTAGTCTTGGCCATGGCAAAGGTCAGGGGTTTGTGGTCCACATAAGCGGTGAACTTCTGACCCTTCAGCAGGAACCTGAAGTGACGTACAGCGAGGAAAAGGGCCAGCAACTCTCTGTCAAACGTGCTGTACTTTCTCTCAGTGTCCCGTAGTTTTTTACTAAAAAAGGCAAGGGGCTGCCAGGCTCCAGCCACCCACTGTTCGCACACAGCCCCCACTGCGTAATCCGAGGCATCGGTGGTAAGAGCTATAGGCGCAGCCGGGGACGGGTGGGCCAACATGGCAGCTTTGGCGAGAGCAGCCTTTGTGTCCTCAAATGCTTGGACCCGCTCCGGGGTCCAGTCCACGTCGTCGTTGTCCTTCTTGCCCTTCAACGCCTCGTACAAGGGGTGCATCAGGTGAGCAGCGTGTACAATGAAGCGATTATAGAAGTTCACCATGCCCAGATACTCCTGCAGGGGCTTAACAGTGAGGGGGCGGGGGAAAGCGTTTATGGCCTCGACCTTGGTGGGCAGTGGAACAGCCCCCTGGGGAGAGACATGGTGGCCCAGGAAGTCAATGGCTGACAGGCCAAAGTGACATTTAGCAGGGTTCACTATCAGCCCATGCTCGTTGAGCCGCTCGAACAGCTGCTGGAGATGTATGTGATGCTCCTCAGCAGATGCACTGGCCACCAGAATGTCATCCAAATAGACAAACAGAAATGACATGTCACGCAGTACAGAGTCCATCAGCCGCTGGAATGTCTGTGCTGCTCCTTTCAGGCCAAACGGCATCCTCAGGAACTCGAACAGCCCAAATGGGGTAATAACAGCAGTCTTAGGCACATCTGGTGGATGGACCGGGACCTGGTGGTAGCCCCGCACCAAATCTACCTTAGAAAAAATGGTGGCCCCCGCCAGGTGGACAGAGAAGTCTTGAATATGTGGGACCGGGTAACGGTCATGAGTGGTGATGTTGTTTAGGCGCCGGAAATCCCCACACGGCCGCCACTTCCCGTCTGCCTTGGGGACCATGTGTAGAGGGGAGGCCCACGGACTATTGGAGCGACGCACGATGCCCAGCCGCTCCATCGTGGCGAACTCCTCCCTGGCTATTGCCAGCTTAGCAGCATCCAGGCGGCGTGCTCGAGCGTAAACTGGCGGTCCGACGGTCGTGATGTAGTGCTCCACTCCATGCTTTGCAACCTCAGCAGAGAAAGTGGGCACCGTAAGGGCGGGCGGGGAACTTGGCGAGGAGGCGCTGATACACATCCCCTGTGGCGAGCAGGTTGGCCAGGGACAGCGGCCCTGGTCCCCCCAATGTGCATGGATACGTATCAAAAGAAACAGCATCAATTAGCCGACAGTTGGAAATGTCCACTAATAGTCTGTGAGCACACAAAAAATCCGCCCCCAGTATAGGCACGGATACAGAGGCAATAACAAAATCCCAGCAAAACTCACGTCCATGAAAACACACCGTCACCTCTCTGGTGCAAAACGTGCGGATGGGCGTGCCGTTAGCTGCGTCCAGCGGCGGCCCCTGTCCGTTTCCCAAAGCGTCCACGGCTGATGCAGGCAGGATGCTCAGCTGAGCGCCCGAGTCCACAAGCAGGCGCCTGCCAGATGACATGTCCTCAATGAACAGCAGCTTATTGTTGCCGGTGCCAGCGCTCACAGCTGTCAATGAGCGCCAGCTCTTGCGTTTCCCTGCTGATCCACGAAAGCGCACGGCGGCACGCACCGTTTCGCTTTGTTTCCAAAACGGCGATGATAATAGCAAAGTCCGTCGCTGTCCCTCGGATCCCTCCGACGCTCCGGCCACGGCACCGCCGCCGCCACGTATTGACGGGAGTCGCGGGACGCCAGCAGTATTCGGTCCGCCTCTTCTGCTAACCCACGGTAGTCCTTGGTGCGCGCCAGTGGAGAGGTGGCCAAAGCTGTGCGCACTGGAGTGGGTAGTTGACGCAGGAAAAGTTGGATAAAGAGGAATGAAGTGTCACCTGACCCGAGCAGTGCCAGCATGTTTTCCATCAGCTCCGTGGGTCTACTGTCTCCCAGCCCATTGAGAGACAATAGGCGCTCTGCGCGCTCTGCGTCGGACAGTTGAAACAACCGCAGGAGCTGCGTTTTGATGGCTTCATATTTTCCGACGGCCGGTGGCTCTCGCAGAAATCCCATCACTCGGCGGGTGGTGGAGGAATCCAATGCCGCGACCACATGATAATACTTTGTGTCATCCACCGTGATCCCGCGGAGGTGAAACTGCGCCTCAATATGCTGGAACCACGGGCCAGGATCGGACTGCCAAAACTCTGGGAGTTTAACTGTTGCAGCAAACACCGCGGGTGGCGCGACAACATCGCCTTCATTATCTGACGGCATGTTAAATCAAACGTTCAAGGTCACCACTGTGGAAGTAAGTAACGAGGCGACAGACGGTGAATACGGTTCAGACGTTTTACTTCCAAACAAATGCATGAATGACACAGGTACAATCACTTCCCTATATCCCTTCCTCTCTCTTCTCATTTCCACCCCCCCAATCCATTCTGAGGTGAGATACCCCCCCTAGTGTCTAGGTGTCCAGGTTCACCACAAGATTATAAATGCTGTTAACTGGTGGGATAGTATAGAAGGAAGCTGGCACAGATAAATAAGTCACACCATGTGTTCTTTGGTGGCATGTGAACTTTGAAAACAGAGGAAGAAACCACAGATACTGATGAAGTCGAGCTGTCATCGTGGGTTGATGAATTAATGTAGAAACCTTGCTTGTTCCTGTTGGCTTGGGACACACACACACACACACACACACACACACACACACACACACACACACACACACACACACACACACACACACACACACACACACACACACACACTTCTTACATTCAGGAAGTCTGTCTCTAATTAATCCGAACTAATCTGATTGATGCACAGCCAAATGAGGAATGTCATTTACAGCCACGTGACGCAACGGTAGGTAGGGTTGTTCGATATGGCCAAAAAATAAAATCTCGATTATTTTCTCTGAAATCCCGATTTTCGATTTCGATTTCGATTTTTTGTTAAAAGAATAATACATTGTTTCAACTATTTTGTTTTCATTTAAAAAATGCAAGGAAATGATTTTCTTTTTCATTATTGTTTCATTTTTTGATTTTTTTTATATAGCCAAATAGCTGTAAAGAGAAGACTGTCGCACACCCAGTAGCTCCTCTCAAGCAGGTGCGTCGGTCACAAAGTAGTTGAATGAATGAATCTTCAATGAAGAAAATACACCCGCACACTGCCACTTGCAAGTTCCAAGTATAAATTTATTAAAAGCAACGTTTCGGTCGGTAGACCTTCCTCAAGCTAAATTCAGTTGTGGCTGACAAAACACTAAAAGCATTTCTTCAGGTACAAACACCCAATCAGAAGCACTCAATGTGATCACTCATTTCAGACAGCTGTGTTGACATAGTCATGTGACTCGGGTCCACAGTCTCTTCTGAGGTCCTCTAAGTATCATTGAAAATAACAAATTACAACTAGAAATACTGTTCCTTCGAAACAGTGTGGGCTCGCTTCCAACCCAACAAATAGGATACTTTAAGGTACTGTAAGGTACAGTACCTTACAGTATTGTACTGTACCTTACTATACTGTACTGCACCTTACTGTACTGTACTGTACTGTACTGTACTGTACTGTAACCTACTGTACTTTACTGTACTCTGCTGTACTGTACTTTACTGTATTCTACTGTAACTTACTGTACTTTACTGTACTCTACTGTACCTTACTGTACTGTACTCTACTGTACCTTACTGTACTGTACTGTACTGTACCTTACTGTACTATACTATACTGTACTCTACTGTACCGTACTGTACCTTACTGTACTGTACTCTACTGTACCTTACTATACTGTACTTTACTGTACTCTACTGTACTTTACTGTACTCCACTGTACCTTACTGTACTTTATTCTACTTTACTGTACTTTATTGTACTTTACTGTACTCTACTGTACCTTACTGTACTGTATTGTACTTTACTGTACCTTACTGTACTGTACTCTACTGTACCTTTCTGTACTGTACCTTTCTGTACCTTACTGTACTTTACTGTACTCTACTGAACCTTACTGTACTTTTACTGTACTCTACTGAACCTTACTGTACTGTACATATTCTATGTGTTCTAGATCTACATTTTTGATTCTGTGTTTGGGAACCAGCAACTGTCAAATGGACTCCAACTGTAGTGGAGTATATTGAGTGCATATACTGTAGGCTAACAATCCCAGATCACATCTGTCCTCCACTATGTCTATAACCAAGGCGTTCTTCTATGTGGCCACTCCAGACTGAGGAGTGGAGCATGGCTTTTATTGTGTTTGTGGATCTGACTTGGAAATGCATTGGTTTTGATATCTCCCTGACAACCAACAACAACCACTAATATGGCTGACTGTCCCTGCGGGCTCTAGGATATATGGCTATGGGATTTACATCCCATCGCCCGGACTTGATTCTTGATCACAGCTGTGTAATCAGTAGAGTGGAGAGGGACATTTATTTATAGTTTTAACTATAACTATAGTTTTATACATCACACAGCTTAGACATTTGGATCAAATCAGAGAGCAGACCTGTGTGAACGCAATGATATAGATAGCATATCTGAAGTGTGAACACTGCAGCCACAGCGCCTTAACATAAACATGGGTCTATTATCCTTCTCTCCACTCTGTCCCCACTCACTAAACCCATTGGAAATGCATTGGGTGCTTAAAGTTAAACATTTTTATTTTTTTATATTTATACTACAAAACATTTCAAAACCAAAAGTACAAGCACACGTGTCCTCAGTAAGCTGAACACATAAAAATTTGAATGGTGTTGAAAGGTGTAAGCGTTTAAGAGATGAATCGCGCCAAAGTTTTGAGGATACTGACTGACTATAAATAATGAAGATAACATACGTGTGCTCGCCTTCCAGGCGAGCCCACAATAATACAAAGGAAAATAAAGAAAAGTCATGCCAAATAATACACGGAAATCAACAATTATACAAACAAATTCAAAAGATGTCATAATATCCTACTCTCAATGTCAGAGTGGAAAACAAAACAAAATAAAGCAAAACAAGAAATACAAAATGCACAGGGACCAGCTAAGAAGTGACTAAATTGATAACAAGGCCCTCACTGGCTGAGGCTCTCTTTTAGAAGTTATATTTATAGCATTACATTCAATTTATAGCATTACATTCAATAACAGCTCGTCATTTAGCCCTCTAGGATGAAGAGTCTGTAAAGTATGTATCCAGTATGCTTCTCGTTGTTTAAGTAGAAGATCATGGTTACCACCTCTCCTTGGTAGTCTGACTTGTTCTATGCCAATAAAACGGAAAGTAGAGATGTCATGTTTACAGTCATTAAAGTGAATAGCAACTGGATAATCACGGTCATTTCTCCTGATAGAGCTCTTATGCTCACTCATTCTCTGTTTTAACTGTCTCGTAGTTTTGCCAACATATGACAGACCACATGGACATCTGATCATATACACCACATGGGTTGAAACACAAGTAATTACATTATTAATCTTAAACTTCTTGCCGGTATGAGGGTGATTGAAAAAGGTGGTCTTGTGTGTATTACCACACTGGGCACAATTGCCACAAGGATAATTACCCTTTGGGAGAGGACTCAAAAGGGTCTGTGTAAGTGAGACCTTGGGAGCCTGGTAGTCAGAGTGGACCATCTGGTCTCTAAGGTTCTTTCCTCGTTTGAAGGAGAACAGAGGGGGATACTTAAACAATGAAGTCAGTTCAGGGTCTGACGTTAAAATCGGCCAATATTTTTTAAAAATAGACTTAATTTTATAAGAATGAGGAGAGTATGTTGTAACACATGTTACCGAAAACTTTTTCTCCTTTTTTGTGGTCTTTTTTAAAAGATCCAAACGGGGCTTCTTATGAGCCAGAGAATATGCTTTGTCAATACATTCACTAGAGTGACCTCTTTGTTCAAACTTTAGTTTCATCTCAGATGACTTCTCGATAAAGTCCTCGGTAGAGGAGCACACTCTTCTCAATCTGTAAAACTGACTAATGGGTAAAGACTTGACAAGAGAAGGGGGGTGGTTACTAGTGGCCAACAAAAAAGTATTGCAATCTGTTTCTTTCTGATATAGTGTCGTAGATAATTGACCTCCATTTACCATTATCCACATGTCTAGAAAGTGTACCTTTTCTTGACTGCAATCCATAGTAAACTTTAGATTAGAGTCAAAGCCATTCAACAAAGTGAAAAAGTTTTGGATTCCATCAGAGCTACCTTTAAAGACACAAAAGATGTCATCAATGTATCGGTACCATTTAACAATGTTTTGTTGATACATGTTCTTCTCTGAATTATAGATATAGTTTTCTTCAAAGTAACCCATGAAAAGGTTGGCAAAGTTTGGTGCAAAGATGGAACCCATTGACGTACCGGATACTTGTAAGAAAAACTCATTGTCAAAACTGAAGTAGTTATATTTCAACACATAGGAGGCTAGATCAATTATAAATTTATTAGGAGGTGTGGCTGTGTGATCTCGATGAGACAAATAAAATGTAAGAGCATCGAGTCCAGCATCATGTGCTATGTTAGTATAAAGGCTTGTGACATCTAAAGTGAGTAACCAAGTATCTTCTTGTAGATCAGAAATGTCAGAAATATTATTAATAAAATCTGTTGAGTCCTTAATATATGAAGGTAGTTTATGAACAAAGGGTTTAATGAAAAAATCAACATATTCAGACAATGGTGACAAGAGTGAATTGATCTGTGCCACAATAGGTCGTCCAGGAGGATTAATAATAGATTTGTGGATCTTTGGAAGTGTGTAAAACACTGGTCGAATCGGGTGCTGGCAGTATAAAAAGTCAAATTCAGGTTTGGAAATGAAACCATTTGATTTTGCATTATCCAAAACAGTAAAAATCTCACGCTGAAATGACAGAGTAGGATCACTTTTAAGTTTTTTGTAGAATTTTGGATCTGCCAACTGAGACAGAATCTCTGCACGATATTTCTGAACATCCTGGACCACTAGACCTCCACCTTTGTCAGCAGGTTTAAAAATCAAGTCTTTATCACCAAGCAATTCCTTAAGGGCTTCTTTTTCTCCCTGGGACAGATTACTAGACACTCGGAACGGCTGTTCATTAGCTTTTAAAACATCCTGTTCCACAAGTCTACAAAATGTATTAATAGAGTGATTAAATACATTCGGACAAAAACTACTCTTAGGTTTAAAACGATTCATAGAAGTAACAGTAGATGTAGGGTTTTTAGAAAAAAAGTGTTTTAATTTAATCTGACGAAAACATTTAAACAAATCGACCTTGAGGCCAAACGAATTGACCCCACTAGAGTTAGATACAAAGGACAATCCTTTTGATAAGAGTGCAACATGTGTTACAACATACTCTCCTCATTCTTATAAAATTAAGTCTATTTTTAAAAAATATTGGCCGATTTTAACGTCAGACCCTGAACTGACTTCATTGTTTAAGTATCCCCCTCTGTTCTCCTTCAAACGAGGAAAGAACCTTAGAGACCAGATGGTCCACTCTGACTACCAGGCTCCCAAGGTCTCACTTACACAGACCCTTTTGAGTCCTCTCCCAAAGGGTAATTATCCTTGTGGCAATTGTGCCCAGTGTGGTAATACACACAAGACCACCTTTTTCAATCACCCTCATACCGGCAAGAAGTTTAAGATTAATAATGTAATTACTTGTGTTTCAACCCATGTGGTGTATATGATCAGATGTCCATGTGGTCTGTCATATGTTGGCAAAACTACGAGACAGTTAAAACAGAGAATGAGTGAGCATAAGAGCTCTATCAGGAGAAATGACCGTGATTATCCAGTTGCTATTCACTTTAATGACTGTAAACATGACATCTCTACTTTCCGTTTTATTGGCATAGAACAAGTCAGACTACCAAGGAGAGGTGGTAACCATGATCTTCTACTTAAACAACGAGAAGCATACTGGATACATACTTTACAGACTCTTCATCCTAGAGGGCTAAATGACGAGCTTGAATGTAATGCTATAAATTGAATGTAATGCTATAAATATAACTTCTAAAAGAGAGCCTCAGCCAGTGAGGGCCTTGTTATCAATTTAGTCACTTCTTAGCTGGTCCCTGTGCATTTTGTATTTCTTGTTTTGCTTTATTTTGTTTTGTTTTCCACTCTGACATTGAGAGTAGGATATTATGACATCTTTTGAATTTGTTTGTATAATTGTTGATTTCCGTGTATTATTTGGCATGACTTTTCTTTATTTTCCTTTGTATTATTGTAATTTGTTATTTTCAATGATACTTAGAGGACCTCAGAAGAGACTGTGGACCCGAGTCACATGACTATGTCAACACAGCTGTCTGAAATGAGTGATCACATTGAGTGCTTCTGATTGGGTGTTTGTACCTGAAGAAATGCTTTTAGTGTTTTGTCAGCCACAACTGAATTTAGCTTGAGGAAGGTCTACCGACCGAAACGTTGCTTTTAATAAATTTATACTTGGAACTTGCAAGTGGCAGTGTGCGGGTGTATTTTCTTCATTGAAGATTCATTCATATAGCCAAATAGCAAAATGCAATAAAACAATAAGGGTATTAATAATAATAACTTTAGTTGTGCAACAATCACATACAACTTAGCGTCCTTAGTGTTTCATTATCAATAGTGAGTGACAAAACAGCCAAAACAAGCCAGCTCTTGGAGGCTGGTGAGGCATTTTGGTAGGCATTTCGCCTACCAAAATGTAATTCCTGGCTACGCCCCTGCCCTGCACCACTCATGCACGGAGATGTTGACTGATTGTAAACGGAGGCGAAGCGCTTCGCTTCCCGACGCAAAATTAACACAGTGACATGGACAGTAGGAGTAGACTACAGTCAGTAGGTGGGTAACACAGAATTAATAAGCTTCTTTCAAACTACAACAAGTAAGTAAGTTTACCAGCTCAGCAGCGTTTTGTTCTGTTTGCTGCTTGAACCATCGCGAGTGAGCGCATTGCGGTGGTGAACTCTGCTCAGTCTGACGTGCGCTAAACGCGCATCAAAGAAATTACACATCAGATAGAAAGTAGTATTAATTTGGTGTCGGACCTTGTCGTCCTGCTTTAGGAGGACGGGGCTGTGTACTTTTTGCGCGTGCAAGGCTCCAATGAGTAAGAATTTCCCTAATTAAAGTGAAAATCGATTTTACGATTTCCATTTTTTTAAATCGTCCAAAGGAAAAAAACCGGGTTACGATTAAAAATCGATTAATCGAACAACCCTAACGGTAGGTGAGAAATGTCACGTACGCCACCTGGCAAATGATATCTATTGGTCGCATGTGAACGGTGAAGACACAAGGAAGTAAACTCACAATTAGACTACTAAAGAAAACACATTTAGCAGTAGCTGTCAATCTGTCATCGCATTTTGTTTAAATTTTTAAATGATAAAAGTTGTTTACCACTGGAGACGTGCTCAGCGAACATGAAGACTGAGAGAGAAAGAGAGAGAGAGAGAGAGAGAGAGAGAGAGACAGACAGACAGATAGACAGAGAGACAGACAGAGAGACAGAGACTTCATTGACCGAGGTTTCCTAAAGATCTGTACAGACCGGCAAATTAGCGAAAGCGACGTGAATAAGCGAATCAAAAAGGCGAAGAATTCGCGATTCGCCCTTTTCCATACACACCAAAAAGCGACGAGAATAGGCGTATAATATTCGCTTAATTCGCCTAAAAACGAGGGGGTGATATCTGCCTGTAGCCACAGGAGAAAGGAGAAGAAAGGAGAGAGAGGAGAGAGGAGAACGGACAGGGAAACAAATAAAACAATGGAAACTGCCGGGCTACATCGTCAAGTGATGATGACCTGGCCGTGGTTGTTAGCCTATTAAAGGACCTACACCATGAATTTTCACTTTTTCTATTTTAAAACCTTTTTTATGGGGTCCCACTGGCACCTTCTATCCTCACAAAGTCCTATTTCTGACCATTGTGTCTTTCTCTGTTTTTGGGAAGGCAGAGTTGAAAAGCTTTCCACGGGTTCTCAGAACAGTGCTCTGAGAGTTGACGCATGTGACGTCACACGCGTCGTCCCCCCCCCCCCCCCCCCCCCCCCCGCGCCCTTCAGGTAAAAACCAGAGCTACTTTTGTAAACCCAGCCCCTCATTTGTTTCTAATTTGCTTAGCCTCCACCTCCATCTGCAGCTGGCTTATTGTTCTGGGGCTGCTCACTCAGTGCTCTCTGACTCTGCCTCCCTGTATAGTAGACAGAGTCATTTCCTTCTTTTATTCTATCAACAGTTTTGCTATCAACATGTCCAAGGAGAAGTCTTAACGTTCCTGGATTGCACTATAAATGTGACGTTATAGACTGCGAGGACCCAAGCTTCGTCCCTTCTAACAAGGAAACAAAAGACTATTTTTAATGGCGATGGTCCTGTCTGTGGCTGTGAAGAAAACCCTACCATTTAATTTTGGACAGTTACCTTTCCCACAAACCACAAACCAGCCCCGGCCCGCGGGCAAGCTCTGGAGCTCAGCTCGCCGCGGTGGCCGGGTGGGTGCTCGCCGCCGAGCTCGCCGCGGTGGCCGGGTGGGTGCGAGCCGCGGACCGAGCCGCGGTGGCCGGGTGGGTGCGAGCCGCCGAGCTCGCCGCGGTGGCCGGGTGGGTACGGAGCTCGTCAGCCAGACGGAGGTCCACCGTCTCGGGCTGCGTGAGCAGGGCGAGCGCCCCGGAGCCCGCGGTCAAAAAGTTTGGGAACCCGGCTAAAGTGAGCTAAAACACCCCGGTGTTTTAGCTATCCCCGGCTATAGAGAGCGGGGAAATCTCGCTTTTGCGAACGACCATCATTTCGACCGGAGGGTTAGCGACTCACTCCACGGAGGTCGCCGCCTCTTCTATCACTCTCCCCGGCTACACGGAGCTGCTGCTGCCCGTTGCGCTGCGGATGAAAACGCTCCAAACAGGAGGAAGAGGTAAGCGACCAGACCGAGCGGCGACCGAGTATTTCCCGGTGAATCTGTGCGCAACGGTGGGGGCTTGGGAGTGTGGGGGACACGCACCACTGACTATTGCTGATGATGGAGAGGTTATATAGCTTAGCTTTTATGTATTCATGTTACTTAATGTAATCTTGCCGATTTAGTAAGAGACTCGTCGCCAATTGCAAGATATTTAAACGTTATTTGGGGCCATGATGATATCCTTTTCTTCCCACAACTAGAGCGACCAGACACCGTGAGTGATACGTAGTATGCATCGCCGATTCTGAACGTACTTTACTATGAAATGGATGCTTCTCTCTGTTTCCTAAACACTGGGTCGGGACCCATTTGTGAGTCGCGGAGACAGTTTTATGGTTTATGGGCTGTTATATTTCATACATTTTTATACATTATACATAAATACAATGCGGGTGGGGTTGATTGTCTAATGTAGATTAACGTTCTCTAATGTCTGGTCTAGCAACGGTCGCCCTGTGTCATTTGACAGTAGGCTTATATCATACAACATAGGCCTACAGTAGGCTATAATCAGAGCTGCAACATTATCCTATTTTTGGTCTGTGGAGAGGAGAGGAGGGGAGGGGGAGGGGGAGGGGTGGAAAAACCCCACTAGATGCGCCCCTGAGCAAACAAAGGCCGTTTTGGTATTGCAGCTGGAGAGCCTAATTATAGCACAGCTATAAGAAACAAAAGGAATGGTCAGGGTGTTTGTTGAGGGTTAAGACCTGTCTAAGACTAAATTTTGAGCATATATTTATACAAAAAATAGAGTTTTAAAAGCATGGTGTAGACCCTTTAAGTAGGATAGAGTGAGCTTGATTTAATACAGAGAGAGAGAGGAGTTCACCAGCGAATGTGGGCTAAATTCGACACAAGGGCAAGTAAAAAACAGACGCCTTTTCGCTTTTTCGAAATTCGTGTTTGGTGTGGACGCTTCCATTGACTTCATAAGGTTTTAAACAAAAAGCGAATTATACGCGGGCATGTGAGAAATGAGGTGGGTGGAGGTTTTGATTTGGCAGCCAAGGAGTGAGAGAGCAAAATTTGGCATGGATCAGGGCAACGGTGGCGGAGATATGAGTAGGGCAAAAGTGTGATGTGTGACGTGACATGACAGACTGACAGACAGACAGCCAGTGGAGGATTTGATAGTAACTGCGACCTAACGGTCGCAACTAGAACTGCACTCTGTTGAGGTGCCAACTAGCGCCTCACGCTCAAGCAGGCCACACATGGCCTACTTGTGCGCAAGCAGAGCGCGCCACGAGGTGCTGTGTGCTGCTGGCCTCATGTCCCTAATGTCTTCACCCGTTAATGAAGTCACCCACATACATTCTGTACATTCCCAGAATCCCAGCTGTTTCAGGGCTATGGTCTTCAAAAAACCCAGTAACCTTCATACATACCCAGCCCATTACAGTACTTAATAACAACACAAACAACAACAAAAATTAGCTTCACAGAGAATAGAAACACATTAGACAACAAGCTTTCTCTGGGTCATGGTAGGATGGCCGGGGGACTGCTCTCCATTCAGACATGCTGCCAGTCAGACATTGACTTCTAATTGTCTGAGTGGCAACACTTCCATAGAGGTTAGGGTTAGGATCACTGGCCAAAACCAACTGACCAATAGCAATCACTGTGTGTGTGTGTGTGTGTGTGTGTGTGTGTGTGTGTGTGTGTGTGTGTGTGTGTGTGTGTGTGTGTGTGTGTGTGTGTGTGTGTGTGTGTGTGTGTGAGAGAGAGAGAGAGAGAGAGAGAAAGAGAGAGAGAGAGAGAGAGAGAGAGAGATTTTCAAGAATCCACAATGACAGACTAGTTTTGCCTTAGCTGTTGTCCTTTACCTGTATAAAACAATACATTATAACGGTTAACTGTATAACAATAATACATTAGAACTCTTACCTGTTTAAAATAATAGATTATAAATGCTGTTAACTGGTGGGATAGTATAGAAGGAAGCTGGCACAGATAAATAAGTCACACCATGTGTTCTTTGGTGGCATGTGAACTTTGAAAACAGAGGAAGAAACCCCAGATACTGATGAAGTCGAGCTGTCATCGTGGGTTGATGAATTAATGTAGAAACCTTGCTTGTTCCTGTTGGCTTGGGACACACACACACACACACACACACACACACACACACACACACACACACACACACACACACACACACTTCTTACATTCAGGAAGTCTGTCTCTAATGAATCCGAACTAATCTGATTGATGCACAGCCAAATCACGTGACACAACGGTAGGTGAGAAATGTCACGTACGCCACCTGGCAAATGATATCTATTGGTCGCATGTGAACGGTGAAGACACAAGGAAGTAAACTCACAATCAGACTACTAAAGAAAACACATTTAGCAGTAGCTGTCAATCTGTCATCGCATTTTGTTTAAATGTTAAATGATAAAAGTTGTTTACTACAGGAGACGTGCTCAGCGAACATGAAGACTGAGAGAGAAAGAGAGAGAGAGAGAGAGAGAGAGAGAGAGAGAGAGAGAGAGAGAGAGACAGAGAGACAGAGAGACAGAGACTTCATTGACCGAGGTACCCTAAAGCTACTGGTAAAAGCATGCTTTTACCAGTAGACATTCGAGTACTTTTTCCAAGCAGCCACACAGACGAGAGACACGGAAAAGAAACACCGTTCTCCTCGGCCTCAATACAAAGGGAAGGTCCCTCTACCGTGCTCTCTCTCTCTCTTTAAGTAGGACTAGCCCTTACCTGTTCAAAGATATGAGCTCCAAAATGATGTGCAGTGTGTGGGTTATGGGATGTGCACTGTGCATACAGTATATGAGGGATGGAAAGTAACTTTAACTGGTGCTTGCATGATAATATGTAGGAGCATCAATGTAAGAAATACCCGTTTCGTTTAATGGCTACAGAGATACTGTGTCTCCCCCCCCCCCCTCCCCCCCCCCCCCCCCCACACCCGCCTGCCTGCACACACACACACACACACACACACACACACACACACACACACACACACACACACACACAGAGAGAACTGGTTAAACATGTTGCCTCATGCTAGATGCAGAATAGATGTGCCTCATGCTAGATGCAGAATAGATAGTAGATACACCATAAAAATGCTAATAGACAGTATATGATTTGTGAAAGTGACAAACGGGCTTCACAGTTATGTCAGGTGTGTTCATATGCTAATGGTGATGCGATTTCAGATCAATTGCTCCAGCCACTGAGGAGAAATGCTGTTTCAGACAGACACTCACTCACTCACTCACTCAGACATTTCGAAAATTATATGTTTGATAGAGTGAGCTTGATTTAATACAGAGAGAGAGAGGAGTTCACCAGCGAATGTTCGCTAAATTCGACACAAGGGCGAATAAAAAACAGACGCCTTTTTGCTTTTTCGAAATTCGCGTTTGGTGTGGACACTTCCATTGACTTTATAAGATTTTAAACAAAAAGCGAATTATACGCTAATTCGCTATTCGCCAATTCGCCGGCGGTGTGGACGGAGCTTCAGGCAGTGATGAATAGTACTGTAATAATTACTAAAGAATCTCCATGTATTTTCAGCTCTTTATAAATTGAAAATGCATATTTATTTAACCAAATAATATCACTTGCATCACATTTTAGGGCCTTCTAAATACAGCCCTACAACCCTTAGGCCGACATATTTGTGCCAGCGTGGGTGATTAGTTCTTCACCGCCTCGTCTTGATGATTTAAACATGAAATAAAGGGCTGGTATGCTCGTTAACAGGCTCGACGACAAGCCCAAATGCTTATTGATACCAGGTTGCAACAAATGTGTTATCCAGTTTGTAATGGCTCGGGATTCGAGCCCCATCACTACCCATCTGTAAAAGTTGGCAGAACAAATAAAATAAATGCACCACATGAGTGGAGATTATAAGTGGGCATCCATCCACAGTTAGCTGGTTGTTGGAGGAAATATCCTCTGAGGGGGGTCCACATGTACATTTGGGGGTCCTTGATATAGAAAAGGTTTGAGGACCACTGAATGAGGGCATTGATACAACACAAACATGAATGGAGATAAAATGCAGTTTCAGCCCAACAGTGATGTACAGTGTTTAGTACAGTATGTAACAGTGTGTAGTAAAGTATGAACTGAATACAACGAGGAATGCAATGAATAAGAGATGAGTTTAATTATTAAGTCATTAAGACCTGGAAATCATCTGTGTCACTTAACATTTTAACTCTTTTCCCGCCGGTTTGTTCTTTCTGCAGCAGAGCCTGTCTGAGCAGAGGGGTTGCGTGCGTGTGTACCGTAGCAGCAGCTCCCGTAACGCTAAGTCTCAAATCTTGAGCACACATAAATAACAATGGAGGCCTTTTTCTATGCCTGGATCTAGTTTCTGTATTTCTATGCTCTACAACTGGTGCAACCAAGGGACAAACGTCAGCCTTGTGCATTGGAAAGGGAGTGCCGGTTGACTACACGGTTTCACACCACGATGAGAGATACGGCTGTCTTTTACCAAAGATTGCGATTGGAAATAATGGATTGATATTTGTGACTGAGGCTGGAGGAACCGTCCAAATGTCGGCAATTTTAAAACAGTAGAAAAGTGAGAAAATGAAGTCAATGTCGTTTTTTGTATTTTTCGTTTTTTTCCCTATCACACAAGTTCGAATTTAGAACAAGGGTTTCATGTCAAAAGATAGTTGTTTTAAGGTACTACAATGGCTACTTTTATTTGTTTAACTATTGTACGTGGTTTTTGGGGGAGGAGAGATTGTGCTCTGAGAACTCTTTGTCTCGAATTTCACGCTTTGAGCACCGCCCCATACAGCGTGGTGCATCTGATTGTAGTGTGTAAACACTCTCAGTGACTAACTTCATCTCGCTAATGTTATTGGTTTGCAGAAGACAGTATTCTGGAAGGATTTATTTTTAGATTTATACGTCGTGATCTGACTCTCTGAGTCGCTCTCGGGCACACAAAGAAAGACGCGGCGATGATGGCTTCTCGTAATGGAACAGCCGGCGCTAGTGGGAAGCTAACGCTATACAGCGTATCTCACATCTCAGCCTCTTGTCTGTGGTAAAAAATAAAGCCCCGCCGCTCACGAACGCTTCTTACCTTTTGTGAACATTCTGTCCGAAAAGTAAAGGTCCTATACACTTCTCTCAACTGTTTACGTTTCAAGCGTGGAAGAAAATCAAATCAGCGTGTTGAAATAAAGAGTTTATATCGCTCATTTTGTCAGCCGGTGCATTATTTCCCCTCTATTATTCGTTGTGTCTATACCGCGTGATTACAGGTCCAACTGGGAAAGATGGATAACCACGCCCCGGACTCATTTTTGAAGCTTGTGATTGGCTGGACCGGACGTAGGGAGCGCTCCGTTGTAGTCACTTGGACCGCGCGAGGTGCACCAAAACCCAATTATCATGGCGTTTATCGTGCGCTTGCCCAGGCCTTACGGCCTGGGCATAAATATAACGATTGCATTCACCACGGCTTCGTAACTCGCGCGGCGCTCCGCCGGCCGCGCGGCCCTGGCCCGCTTTTCGCGGCCACTCGCGCCTGCGGCGCTCGGGGGCGAAGAGCAGGACCAAGGTCCGCTGGCCTTCGCGCCGCTTGCACTGTCGTGGACAATAACTGTGAAAACGAGCGCTCTATGCCGTTTCCATCCATCTTTCCCAGTTGGATCCGTAATCACGCGTCTATACCACGTGACCAGGGGAGGTAGCGTGTCTAAAAACAAAGGACCGGCTGACAAAATGAGCGATATAAACTTTATTTCAACAAGCTGCTTCGATTTTCTTCCACGCTTATGAAGTAAACAGATGAGAGAACGGCGGGGCTTTATGTTTTACTACAGACGAGTGGCAGAGCTGCGAGATACGCTATAGCGTTAGCTTCGCGCTAGCGCTGGCTGTTTATTATGAGAAGCTGCAGCCCATGAACGGACACGTTTCTCCGTTCTGTGTCCGAGCTAGAGTGCCCTAAAAAGTGTGTTTTGCAAGCCCGCCCGCCGCTTCCCACGTTCTTACTACAAAACGGGATGCAAAAGTGCTCTGTGTTGCTAATGCTCCCAAGAAAGAAAACGTGTAAATCCATTGATCCAAACTGTAGAAGACCGTGCTTCTGCTTTGGCTGTCTGCTTTATAGTCCAGTAATTTTAGGCCAAAATTAGGCTAAACCTAAAACAAATTGCAATAGTAGCAAACTCAACTGATTTTGTATCCTCAATATGTCCTTAGTGAGAGAAAAAAAGTCCCAAGGAATCCCATCAGGGGAAAGTTTTGAAAACGACCTACCTAGCTTCACTTACTATACACTACAGTGTAGTGTATAGTAAGTACTATTGCAATTTGTTTTAGGTTTTTTCACTTAATGACTGGATTATTAGCTGTGTACAGGAGATGCTCCGCAAGCTACGTAGCCGACGTTAAAGAGTACACTGTAAACACTTTCTTTTGTAATTGACTTTTTTTACACTGTAAAAACTTTTTTTTTTGTAATACACTATTTTAGTGAAAAATAAAAACTACAAAAAGGAGAAAATGACAGGATGAGCATATAAGGAGGGGAGGAGGTAGACAAGACCACTGGCCACTATTTCTGACATGGCTGCAAGCACTATAGCACAATATATTACCACATGTCTACTACTAAATAGTAGTTTTAAATAATTGTAGTGGAATAAAAGTACATTTGAAGTTGACAGCTATACCACTGTGGGTGTGGTTTGACTTGGGGGGAGTGATTTAGGGGTGTAGGTAAGTACCTATTGTCCCTCCCATTGTCACACCCACTTCTGGCTACCTAGAGGTGTGAAAATGTTCCTTGCATTCAAATGGCTTTTTAGCTTTGGGTTTTATGGTGCAACAAGTTTAAAATGTCCATAACTTCTTCAAATATGCTCCAATTTCAACAAATGATACATCATATGAAAGCTTAGATTCTGTACTTGGATAATCTGTACAAAAAAGAAAAATGACCAATGCAGACATAAGGAACAAAGTACCAGACCTAGTCACATTTTTCTATGAAATCGCAAAGGTAAGCTACTTTGATGGCTGTATAAGACATCATTAAATACTTTAGCTATTCATGAATAGCAGACATACAAGCTCACAGTGCGTTGCCGCGCTATGAGCTTGTAGATCTGCTATTTTTGAAAAGCCATGTTTTGTGTGTGTAAATCTTTGAATATATATTTCTTTATTTAACATTTGTAACTCAAATCTTTCGATCTCGGGGTCCCTAGAACAAAATATTTAGAGATGGGGGTTCGTAGTCAAATACATGTAATTTTAGGGGTCATTGACATGAAAAACCACTCATCCTAGAAGAAAACCGGTTTAGAAGACACTTGTAGAATCGTCCTCGGGTGGAGTAGAGTACTGAAGCAACGCAACATATTCTGAGTGTAGTAAGTTTTTAATTAATCAAATGGATGGATGATCAGTTTGCTGCTCCCTGGTGTCAGAAGGGCCAACAGGAAAAGGTAGAATCCAAAACCTCCACCGGCTGTCTGTCTGTCACACGTCACGTCACACTTTTCCCCTAATCCTATCTCCGCCACCATTGCCCTTATTCATGCCAACCTTTGCAGACACACTCCTTGGCTGCCAAACCACAACCTCAACCCCTCGATTCCTGCAAAACACATTGTTCGACACTGCTCCTACAGATTTTGCCCTAAAATCACGCAAAGCGGTACTCAGTATCTCTAAAGTCATGTCATCAACATGGATCTGCCATTTCCCATATTCCCTCCTCATTGGCTACCATTGCCTTATAAAGGTTGTGTATGCGACCTGGCGGTCGCTTATCTCCCAATTAGGGAGTCTTACTGGTGTTTGTGCAGTAACAGTGTTAAATATCTCTATATTGTGACAGTAATCATTGCTATAGAGTGTTTGTTCAGTAACAGTGTTAAATATCTCTATATTGTGACAGTAATCATAGTGTTCAGTAACAGTGTTAAATAGCTCTATATTGTGATAGTAATAATTGCTATAGAGTGTTTGTTCAGTAACAGGGTTAAACAGCTCTATATTGTGACAGTAATCATTGCTATAGAGTGTTTGTTCAGTTCAGTAACAGTGTTAAATAGCTCTATATTGTGATCATTGCTATATAGTGTTTGTTCAGTGTTAAATAGCTATATCTGTAGTTAAGTGTGCCTGCCATGCAATGCAATGGCAAAACACGTATTGTAATCCGCCATACTTAAGTCAGTAAGTCAGTAAGTAATGTTCTTGCAAATTTCTGCACGTAATAACTTCCGCACAATTTACGCCTCCCACGCAATATATACATCAAAACGTGCGGCTCGGCCGGGAATAGGTTGCTATTACTTTTCTTTCCGATCCGCGTTACCATGGCGACGTAATTCGCAAAAAACGACGCCCAAAAACGCCATAGACTTTGAATGGGGGAAATTTCGGCACATAATAACTGCCGCACGATTTACGCCACCCCCGCAATATATACATCAAAATGTGCGGCTCGGCCGGGAACGGTGTGCTATTACTTTTCTTTCCGATCCACGTTACCATGGCAACGTAATTCGTAAAAAACTACGCACAAAAACCCCCATTGACTTTGAATGGCGGACTCGGAAAAAAACCCAGCGCCACATAACTCTGCCATACTTTTGCCTAGCAACGTGATTTAAACTTTAAAATGCCCACACACCTTTGGTCTTTTTCCGGCCAATAGGGATGAGCTGTAATTGATTAAGCCCCGCCCCCTCTGTATTCCTATTGGCTGGGTTTTAAACAGCCACTACTCCAGTTCACAGCATGGTACCGTCTTGAAACTTGGTGTCTGGACTTAAACGGCCAATAGGGACTTATTACTTAAGCCCCGCCCCCTCTTAAGCCCCCGCCCCTATCTTCCTATTGGCTTAGATTTAAAACAGCTTTATCTCCAGTTTGCAGCATGGTACCGTCTCGAAACTCGCTGTGTGTACTTACATGGCAAAAAGGAACTATCTGTAAATGCTTAAGCCCCGCCCCCTCTGCCTTCCTATTGGCTGGGCTTTAAACAGCCATGTCTCCACTTCCCAACACGTTACTGGTCTCAAACTCGGTGGGTGGTCCCACAGTCCCAACGGCTAACCGCTAATGCTAATGCTAATGCTAACAAATGCTAATGCTAACAAATGCTAACAAATGCTAACAAATGCTAATGCTAACACTTGCTAATGTTAACAAATGCTAATGCTAACACATGATAATGCTAACACATGCTAATGTTAACAAATGATAATGCTAACAAATGCTAATGCTAACAAATGCTAATGCTAACAAATGCTAATGCTAATACATGCTAATGCTAACAAATGCCTAATGCTAATGCTAACAAATGTTTAATGCTAAACACATGCTAATGCTAACACATGTTAATTCAAACAAATGCTAATGATAACAAATGCTAATGCTAACAAATGTTAATGTTAACAAATATGCTAATGCTAATACATGCTAATGCTATGCTAACACATGCAAATGCTAACAAATGCTAATGCTAATGCTAACAAATGCTAATGTTAACAAATGTTAATGCTAATCCTAACATATGCTTAATGCTAACAATATGCTAACACATGCTAATGCTAACAAATGCTAATGCTAACAAATGCAAATGCTAATGCTAATGCTAACACATGCTAATGCTAATGTTAACAAATGCTAATGCTAATGCTAACATATGGTAACACATGCTAATGCTAACAAACGCATATGCTAATGCTAACAAATGCTAATGCTAATGCTAACACATGCTAATTTTAACACGTGATGATGCTAATGCTAACAAATGCTAATGCTAAAAATGCTAACTGCTAATGTTAACAATTGCTAATGCTAACAAATGCCTAATGTTTAAAGGAAAAAAATCAATGATAATGCTAATGCTAAAAAAATGTTAGTGTTAAAACTAATGATATAATGATAAAAATGCTCATGTAAAAAATTCTAATAATGATGTTAATGTTAATGCAAAATGCTAATGCTAACACCAACTGCTATACAAGGTTGCACACACTTAGCGAGCTGCAGGCACACTTAAAATTTTGTAGAAATTTTCTTTTCTAGTATTATTTCTGTACTTCAAGCTTGATGCTTTGATGGAGGGACAATTAATACATTTATATACACTGAATGAATACAGACACTTCACAGATATACAGTAGGCCTACTTAAAATTAGAAAAGAGAATTGAGAATTGACCGAGCAATAAGGCTTTGTGCGTCCACCGAGGCGGCGCCGACACCCAGGCAGCCCGGGGGTCCCTGGGCCCCGCGGACCACCGCCTGTCCCCCCGCCGTTCAGTGGGCACCTGGGCCAGGCCCACCGGAGCCCCGGGCAGCCCCCTACGCCCTACTGGAGCCTCCAGGACCACGGACAGCAACAACGCGTCATTCCCCATTAATGATTGAATAATATCCTACAGAACAGATGAAATCACGTAGCTGTAATGTAGGCTATATTGCTGGCTTATTTTTTAATTATTAGGAGCAATAAATATAGTCTATACGCCTACTTGATTTAACAATAAATAGGCTCAAGAAAGTTGCCAAATTACAACATGGGTCACTGTGAGATGGCTTATTTAATCAAATCTAATCAAAGCTTTATAGTATGCCTTTGGGTAGCTCACCAGATCTGCAAACTCGCAAGCATGCATGTTGTGTAGTCTGTAGACACACCTCGTTGTGAGCTTGTAGATCGGCAATTTTTCGCAGTTTGGCTGGGGTTGTCTTGTTATCAAATGATATCGTCGCCGTCGGCCCAAAACTGATGGACATGGAATATATAGCTGTCTGTCTGTCTGTCTGTCTGTCTGTCTGTCTGTCTTTATTTAGATCAGAATGGTCATGTAAATGCACCTATTGTCGCGCTGTTGCATTAGGCCTATATCATTATCATCATCACATAAACAATCCATATTTGCGCGCCTGACGGCCCATTGGCCTATAAGATAGCCTAATAGGCTCCAATCGCTCCATGTACCATTGCATTAAACGAACAAAAAGTTAAGCTTATATACTTCTAAAATTGACAATTTCTTATATCCCTTTACCCCAGTCCCCTTAATTTATCTGATGAAGGATATAGGATATTTTGCTGGTGGTTTCGTTATTCGTAGGCTATTATGATCGCAAGCCAAGAAGACAATTAAGGTGGCGTTTCCAAAACGTTTCTGGACACACACGCACACACACACACGCACGCACGCACACATTTGCGCTCTTAAGTTATGAGCGCAAATCGCCCCTCGGGGACAAACGAATATACACGTAGGCCTAAATGAACTTGAACTTTATGCATATGCACACTGGCTGGGAGTGGATCGATTGCTCTCTCCCTCTCTCTATTTCTGTCATTTGTTTCTTTTCCTAAATAAATAAGCAGCAGCAGTTAACGGCTGCATGGCGCTGTCAACTAAATGATCAGGTCGCTTTTGGCTGTATCCTCTATATATGAACCTCTCCATCTCGATGAGTCGTTACTGGTAGTCTGGTAACTGTCGTTTCCATTCTGTGTAGACGACAGGCATACAACCATTGCTCTACACTGTAGAGCAATGGTTGTATGGTTGGAGAGAGAAATAGTTGACCTCGGCAAGCGCTGACCGTCTGTCGCGCTGCCTGCCTGCCTGTCTGCCTGTCTGTCTGTCTGTCTGTCTGTCTGTCTGTCTGTCTGTCGCGCACGCTCTGGATGGATAGATAAATAGCGAGGGGGGGGGGGGGGGGGGGGGTGCAAGCGCCGCTGTGATGGATGGACAGACAGACAGACAGACAGACAGACAGACAGAGACGCGTCACGCTCCAGACAGACAGACGCGTCGCGCTCCGTGCCAGCTATCCCGTCAATTAATTTTACGCTTACAGTTAACGGGTGGGTCCATTTGGTTTCATTTTAGTTACAGATATAAGGTGGTCCACAAGTTAACTCTTTAGCTGGGGACCACCTGGGATCCCTCAAGGACCACTGGTTGAAAAGCAGCCATAAAGAAATGTGTCCTCCGCTTAAGGCTGTGTCCATACTGTATGATACAGTAACAGTCCATTGATGCCATTAATCCCTATACCCGTTTAATTAATTCATTGCATATTAAATAGGCCTAAGCAAAATAGGCAGTAATAAGCACAGGTGCAAAATGCATGTATGATTGAATAAAGCAAATAGCCTACTCCAAGAAAAAGGACAATGCGTTACTGTTATATTGGCAGCTCAATAACAGACCTACCCAGGGAGTGTGTGGTAGGCTGCTGTGGTTGGTACAGTATAGGTCAAAGACGCACAGGAAAGTAGCCTATAGACAGGAGGGTCCAGTTCAGTCCCCACACGCATACACCTTTCTCTATCTCCTCTGAATCAGAGGAGATAATTATAGAGCACGACGCTATAGCCTCTTATTAATCAGAGGCTCTGATTAATAAGAGCCTATATAGTAGAGGACCTGGCTAAGATATGTATGCGCTTAATTTAGGAGAGAATATCTCAACTGTTCTTGGCTAATATGACCCCAAGGAACAACTTAAGAACTTTGCGAAATTCTCTATCCGGGGCGAAATACCCGAAAATGACCACGCCCTTTTAAAAATGACCACAACTTCCAACATGGCTTTATCTTCTAAACCGTTGGAGCTACACATTTTCTGAAGTGCTCAACATGTTCAGAATACCAATTTCTAGGGGGACATATATGTGTGTAACATTTCTAATTTCGATATTTTATGACAAAACAACTAAGAAACGCTAAAAACTGTCAACTTCTTATTGTCCAGGGCCTTAGGGACATTTTTTGCACTAATCAGTGTAAAACCATCAAACCTGTCCCAGATGTAACCCAGAGCATGCTCTAATGATTTGGGAAGGGTGCCCAGCGACTCTTCAGGGTCATCATTGTGGCCAAATCCAATATGTCCGCCATCTCAAAACAGTTTTGGCTATAACTATTGAACCAGATGAGCTACAAATGCAAACTTGGTGTCTATTTCATGTTTTTTGACCATTAGAAACATGTTGGAATGCTTGTCTTTATGTCTGGGTGTATCTCAACATATTTCAAAGATGACGTGTATCTGAAAATGTATTTTACTGTACCTTACTTAATCTTTGCCACCTTTTAGCAAACATTGTGTCTATTATATGCTTCTTGAGCATTGGAAACACAAGGGTAGAGCACTTGCACTCTAATTAGCTTATTACGAGTAAGATGCCTCAGGGCGACAAGCGACCTCACCCTAAAGGGCGAGGTCGCGCCATGTCTTGGCCATCTGGCCACTGATGTATATAGACCAGTTACCCATATATGGAGACCCGTAGTACCCGTATATGGAGATCCATGTACTTTATATGGAGATATGCTGTGAGAGCCCAAACATGCTTACTCAGTTATTTGTTATGTGAAAGTCCTATGATGTCTATGACATCTGACATCACATCATACCCTTTTATGTCCATAGATGGAGATCCCTGTCTGTAGAACCAGCCACACAGATATGGGCTGTCTTGACCATCTGTCTTGGCCATATATGGATTCCGTTAGTGTGGTATGTGGCCGATGTGGCCTCCATACTGTATGGGCATGGGCATGGGTATGAGCATTCCCATATGAAGTCCTGTGAAGTTATGTTGCCTGGTTAATAAACCAGACTGCACTCAACACCACCCCCTGGCGATAGTGAAGTGTGTGATAGAGGCTGGCACCGCCAGGCAACTTATTATGGGCTTAATATTGAAGACATCAGGGAACTCCATATATGGGCATAAAAGGGACTCTGTTTGTGTGACATCACAGTGAAGCCAGGGCGTGACGTCAGAGCGGCAAAGCCATTCTGTTAGAGTGGTCCCCTGACATCACAGTGATGTCAGAGAATTATGTCAGAGCGGCAAACCAATAGACCGTAAAAAAGTGTACACGTCCAGACGTCCACGCATCCAGATGGATGGAGTCAGCATGTGCTGTTTCACATACTACACTGCGGCCTTCATGACATCATCGTGATACATTATTACATGTATCATTATGTAACATAAAGTTTCATCCAGATTGAGTGTAGAGTGAGTTAAAACTGGAGAAAACAAACAACCTATGTATCTTCTCCTTTCGTGTATCATCGTCCGGTTGGCAACATTTTAGAAAGTAACAAGACATTTTAAGATTTCTTGTTACTTAGGGGAGGCCATGGGGCTGGCTGTCGTCTTCTCCCCTTTGCTGACGTCAGCCTAGGCAGGGTTTGAACCACTCACCTTCCGTATGAAGGGCTGGGCATATGCACTAACCACTACACCAACGTCGCACCTTAGATGCAATTTTATTGAAACAATATAAGAGTAGACACAGCCAGTACAATATTGTGTAACAATGTTCAGCAAAAATGTTGTATATAAACGTCATTATCTTTGAAATATGCAAATTGGTTCTGACCCACCCAATCATAAAGATAAGCATTCCAACATGTTTAAAATGCCCAGAAAACATGAAATAGACACCAAGTTTGCATTTTGTAGCTCATCTGGTTCAATAGTTATAGCCAAAACTGTTTTGAGATGGCAGCCATATTGGATTTGGCCACAATGATGACCCTGAAGAGTCGCTGGGCACCCTTCCTAAATCATTAGAGCATGCTCTGGGTTACATCTGGGACAAGTTTGATGGTTTTACACTGATTAGTGCAAAAAATGTCCCTAAGGCCGTGGACAATGAGAAGTTGCCTGTTTTTAGCGTTTCTTAGTTGTTTTGTCATAAAATATCGAAATTAGAAATGTTACACACGTATATGTCCCCCTAAACATTGGTATTCTGAACATTTTGAGCACTTCAGAAAATGTGTAGCCCCAACGGTTTAGAAGATAAAGCCATATTGGAAGTTGTGGTCATTTTTAAAAGGGCGTGGTCATTTTCGGGTATTTCGCCCCGGATAGAGAATTTCGCAAAGTTCTTAAGTTGTTCCCAGGGGTCATATTAGCCAAGAACAGTTGAGATATTCTCTCCTAAATTAAGCGCATACATATCTTAGCCAGGTCCTAGACTAATAGCGTCATGCGAAGGTGCGCCTTGTCAGTAGCCTATATTCCATGTCCTTCAGTTTTGGGCCGACGTTTGATAACAAGACAGACCCCGTGCAGCCAGAACCCGCGGAGGGTCGGGATTGGTCGCCAAACAGCGAAAAATAGACGATCTACAAGCACACAACGAGGTGTATGTCTATACAGACTCTACACAACATGCTTGCAGAGTTTGCAGATCTTTCGGTGAGCGACCCAAAGCCATAGCCTATAAAGCTTTGATTAGATTTGATTGAATAAGCCATGTCACAGTGACCCATTGTAATTTAGCAACTTTCTTGAGTCTATTTATTGTTAAATCAAGTAGGCATATATAGACTATATTTATTGCTCCTAATAATTAACAAATTAAGCCAGCAATATAGCCTACATTACAGCTACGTGATTTCATCTGTTCTGTAGGATATTATTCAATCATTAGCCTAATGGGGAATGGCCCGCCGTTGCTGTCCGTGGTCCTGGAGGCTCCAGTAGGGCGTAGGGGGCTGCCCGGGGCTCCGATGGGCCTGGCAGGCTGGCCCAGGTGCCCACTGAACGGCGGGGTGACAGGCAGTGGTCCGCGGGGCCCGGAGACCCCCGGAGGAAGCTCCGGGGCTACCTGGGTGTCGGGCCGCCTCGTTGGACGCATAAAGCCTTATTGAGCAGTGGTGGCTGAGTGGTTAGTGTCCACACCTAGGACTCCGGAGGCCCCAGAGGTCGCAGGTACGATTCCCCGCTCCAGCTATCACTGCTCCCCTTCCCCCTTGCGCTCCTTGTGGCCATCACTGGGTTGAGTTCAGCTGGGTTAAAGCTGATAAAAAAAGCAGCTGGGTTGGGCTGCGATATCTGAATTTCTCTCGCGGGAGGAGTAGGTAACTATTATTATTATTATTATTATTATTATTATTATTACCCCTATCGTTAAATCGGTCCACGAAGCCGAGGTCCTAGGGCTGGTGTACACGACAAATTTCCAAACCCCGCTGTGTGTTCCCTGGGGGCGTGAAAAATAAGGGGGTGGGCTCTACATGTCCTCTGGGACCCCATCTACGTATGGACACCACTTGTTCGCCCATCCGTCTTACGGGTGCTTTTTTATTCCATTTTATTTGTTTTAGGGTCCTATCTTGCAGTTCAAGCCTATTTCCACAGGGTGGCAGGCTACTTTCCCAACCTACTGGAGGCGAACATGCAGGGGCGTCAATTGGGTATGGCAAGCTATGACAGCTGCCATACCTTGGCTACAGGGGGGAAATAATTAAATGTACTTTTCATCGTGCCTGTTGCTAAGGTATGGCAACATGATTGGTGTCTTGCAAGACACCAGTCATGTTGCCATACCTTAGCCTTTCCTGAACTGACGCCGCTGTGAACATGTGTACACAGCCAGCATATTACTCAATGCCAAACTTTGCACACACACTCCTTGCCTGCCAATCCACAACCTCCACCCCTCCAGGGACCCCCAGGGCTTATCTCCCGATTAGGACACTTTCCAGCATAGTGACATGCAGAACAAACTGTCCATATAGTATGGTTTACATAAAAGTCAGTTGTCTTTCACACACACACACACACACACACACACACACACACACATATATATATATATACATATATATACATATATATATATATATATATATATATATATATATTTCATTTATTTATTTCATAAATATTTTTCATCACAATTGGGTTTGTGGGGAGCCATCCCTGCTTCAAGCTGTCACAGCACGGCACCAACACTTCAAACTAGTTAAAAAACCCAATACAGCAGATCTACAAGCACCTCACAGATCTACAAGCACCTCGCACATGCCAGGGACAGAGTAGGTTGGCCTGCATAAGCCTTGCTGTCAACACACTATACTACACCACTCAGGCCACCAAGCCAGGTGTGGTCAATTAGTGCCTTCTTTTGATCAGTGGCTTCTGCTTGATGAGTGGCACCAGTCTGTCTTTGTTCCCTGGTCAGTCAAGTTCACTGGGAGAGAATGTTTCAGATCAGTGCAAGTGTATTTGTTTTCCATTTGGACTTACTGTGTTTTGTTGGTACAGTATGCGTGCGACTAACTAATATTTCTGATAATTCCAATTTGTTTGTTGTTTAATTAGCCGGATTGTGAATGCCCTGCATTTTTCTTTCATCTTTAGAACCACACGTGTGTAACAAAACAGAGTGGTGATCATTTGGTGTGGGTGAAGAGAAGAAAAACATTTCATTAAAGGAGTAGGTCACCCCCAAAGTGACTTTTTTTCTATTGAACTCAAGTCTCCATGGCGTGAGTAATACATTGAAAAAATAAGTCATTTTGGGGGTGAACTACTCCTTGAATGTCAGTTTTGTGGTGTTTTGACTGGACACCCTGAGGATATTGCCAGATAGATAGACAGACAGACAGACAGACAGACAGACAGACAGACAGACAGACAGACAGACAGACAGACAGAGAATTGTAGGCCTTGCATTTATTTGACTTTGTTCCAACAGATGGCGAAAATAGCTAATCTTCAAGCTCACAATGCCTCACTGTTTGGACAAAGAGTTGAGGCGTTACATTTTGTAAAACACGGCCTTGTGAAAATAGCAGATCTACATGCTCACAACACCTCACAACGCAGGGCGGCGTGAGCATGTAGATCTGATATTTTCACAATTTCTGCCCCTAATATTTAATTTATCATTTTAAAAGTATTAAAAAGTCCTTAAATTGTCTCTTTAGAAATGTGCAGATAGCCTCTGTATACTGTTGAGTGGAAAAACAATGTTTCACATTAAGCTAAACATTTGGGACCACCCAAGATCATTTGGAGACCCCTCTAGGGGTCCCATAGTTGAACCACTGACTTATAAGGGGAGTATGGAGACCCCTCTAGGGGTCCCATAGTTGAACCACTGACTTATAAGGGGAGTATATGAGGCTTGGATCCGTCTGGAACACTGCACTAGGCTCTCGCCAGCTCTGTAGCTCTCCACACTTGAACAGTTGTGTCCTTAAATTCAATTATAATAATTAACCCCTGTATATACGGGCAATAGTTTTACATGACTTTGTGTACACAGCCAATAGTTTTACATGAACATGTTCAGGCTTTAGTACTGTACTGTCTCGTGTAGCCCAACAGAGCCCATCACAGCACAACACGGCCCACCAGAGCCCAATACAGCCTACCAGAGCCCAATAGACTCCAGCAAACCTAAGTCCAGCCAGTCCTGCCCAATAGGAGTATAGACCAGGGAAGGGGGGTAGTTAGATGACTGCACCAGACTCCACCAGGCTGCTCCATGCTCCAGCCAGCTCTGTAGATCCTGTGTACACGGCACTCCTAACTCGAAAGGTCAAAGAAAAGGGTCGTTTTAGGCGTCAAAACAGGCCCTTTGTCCTTAAAATGAATAAAAAAATCAAAAAAATATGTTTTGTTTCAGGCAGGACACACGTTTCATATTTGAAGCATGCCCGATCTGATGGAATGGGTTTCGTGTCTCTCCGACACTTTGAACCCTTTACGATTGCGAAAAAGACACCGAAACCCGGATTTTTGTCCTTAAAATCAATTAAAAAATCTAAAAAAATCTGTTTGTTTACGCAGGAAACACTTTTCATATTTGAAGGATGCCTGATCCGATGGAATGGGTTTCGTGTCTCTCCGACACTTTTGAACCCTTTATGATTGCGAAAAAGACACGAAATTTGCACGCCACCAACACGATTACACATTCTTTCGGATAAAAGACACTTATTCTGACTTACTTTTTGACGCTGAATCCAACAAACCCGTCTCGTGTCTCTACGACACTCCTAACTCGAAAGGTCAAGGAAAAAGCCACTGTGTACACAGGCAATAGTTTTACATGACTTTGTGTACACGGCCAATCGTTTTACATGAACATGTCTAGGCTTTAGTACTGTACTGCCTCGTATAGCCCAACAGAGCCCAGCACAGAACAGCACAGCCCACCAGAGCCCAATACAGCCCCCCAGAGCCCAACAGAGTCCAGCAAACCTAAGTCCAGCCCAGTCCTGCCGAGTAGGAGTATAGACCGGGGAAAGGGGGTAGTTAGATGACTCCACCAGGCCATTACTGTCCAGATCTGGCTTGAATAGGCCAGACCAGGGTAGACAGGACTGCACCAGACTCCACCAGGCTGCTCCAGCCAGCTCTGTAGATCCTTGCACATGCGATTAATCACTGTGTACACGGGCAATAGTTTTAAGTTTTACATGAACCCTCAGAGGGACACTGTGGGCTTATCAAGTGGTCCATGGCCGGTTCTCAAAGTGAGGTCGGGGGGCCCACAGTGTCCCTCTGAGGGGACACGGCACAGACCGTGTACACGAAGGGCAGGAGCAAGTGTTCAAGTCCCATAGAATCTATGGGAAATGTACACAGGCGTGTACAAAGTCACCAGTAGTTTTACATGAACCCTCAGAGGGACACTGTGGGCTTATCAAGTGGTCCATGGTCGGTTCTCAAAGTGAGGTCGGGGACCCTCAGAGGGACACTGTGGGCTTATCAAGTGGTCCATGGTCGGTTCTCAAAGTGAGGTCGGGGGACCCTCAGAGGGACACTGTGGGCTTATCAAGTGGTCCATGGTCAGTTCTCAAAGTGAGGTCGGGGGACCCTCAGAGGGACACTGTGGGCTTATCAAGTGGTCCATGGTCGGTTCTCAAAGTGAGGTCGAGGGACCCTCAGAGGGACACCGTGGGCTTATCAAGTGGTCCATGGTCGGTTCTCAAAGTGAGGTCGGGGGACCCTCAGAGGGACACTGGGCTTATCAAGTGGGAGCACAAAGTTGGTGAGGGGGGTACTAGCTATACTAGGATGATCAGGCTTGTCGAGGCCAAAGGGTGTACTAGAGTCTTAATAGGCACCATTAGGTTGTTCTAGGCCGTTGTCTGCCCTTTAGCTGCTCACACAATTGAGACCAAACACTGTGTACAGGAGCCTTAGTTTGTGTGTACATGACCAATAGTTTTAAATGGATATTTCTAGTCCATCGCACACCGCTGCCTTGTGCACCCTTGGTTGGTTCGTCTTTGTTTGGGAAGGAGGGACTTTGAGGATGTACCTCACTTTGAGAACCGACCATGGACCAACAGTGTCCCTCTGAGGGTTCATGTAAAACTACTGGTGACTTTGTACACGCCTGTGTACATTTCCCATAGATTCTATGGGATTTGAACACTTGCTCCTGCCCTTCGTGTACACAATCTGTGCCGTGTCCCCTCAGAGGGACATTGTGGGCCCCCCGACCTCACTTTGAGAACCGGCCATGGACCACTTGATAAGCCCACAGTGTCCCTCTGAGGGTCCCCCGACCTCACTTTGAGAATCGACCATGGACCACTTGATAAGCCCACAGTGTCCCTCTGAGGGTTCATGTAAAACTACTGGTGACTTTGTACACGCCTGTGTACATTTCCCATAGATTCTATGGGACTTGAACACTTGCTCCTGCCCTTCGTGTACACGGTCTGTGCCGTGTCCCCTCAGAGGGACACTGTGGGCCCCCGACCTCACTTTGAGAACCGACCATGGACCACTTGATAAGCCCACAGTGTCCCTCTGAGGGTCCCCCGATCTCACTTTGAGAACCGACCATGGACCACCTGATAAGCCCACGGTGTCCCTCTGAGGGTCCCTCGACCTCACTTTGAGAACCGACCATGGACCACTTGATAAGCCCACAGTGTCCCTCTGAGGGTCCCCCGACCTCACTTTGAGAACCGACCATGGACCACTTGATAAGCCCACAGTGTCCCTCTGAGGGTTCATGTAAAACTACTGGTGACTTTGTACACGCCTGTGTACATTTCCCATAGATTCTATGGGACTTGAACACTTGCTCCTGCCCTTCGTGTACACGGTCTGTGCCGTGTCCCCTCAGAGGGACACTGTGGGCCCCCCGACCTCACTTTGAGAACCGGCCATGGACCACTTGATAAGCCCACAGTGTCCCTCTGAGGGTTTATGTAAAACTTAAAACTATTGCCCGTGTACACAGTGGTTAATCGCATGTGCAAGGATCTACAGAGCTGGCTGGAGCAGCCTGGTGGAGTCTGGTGCAGTCCTGTCTACCCTGGTCTGGCCTATTCAAGCCAGATCTGGACAGTAATGGCCTGGTGGAGTCATCTAACTACCCCCTTTCCCCGGTCTATACTCCTACTCGGCAGGACTGGGCTGGACTTAGGTTTGCTGGACTCTGTTGGGCTCTGGGGGGCTGTATTGGGCTCTGGTGGGCTGTGCTGTTCTGTGCTGGGCTCTGTTGGGCTATACGAGGCAGTACAGTACTAAAGCCTAGACATGTTCATGTAAAACTATTGGCTGTGTACACAAAGTCATGTAAAACTATTGCCCGTATATACAGGGGTTAATTATTATAATTGAATTTAAGGACACAACTGTTCAAGTGTGGAGAGCTACAGAGCTGGCGAGAGCCTAGTGCAGTGTTCCAGACGGATCCAGCCTCATATACTCCCCTTATAAGTCAGTGGTTCAACTATGGGACCCCTAGAGGGGTCTCCATACTCCCCTTATAAGTCAGTGGTTCAACTATGGGACCCCTAGAGGGGTCTCCAAATGATCTTGGGTGGTCCCAAATTTTTAGCTTAATGTGAAACATTGTTTTCCACTCAACAGTATACAGAGGCTATCTGCACATTTCTAAAGAGACAATTTAAGGACTTTTTAATACTTTTAAAATGATAAATTAAATATTAGGGGCAGAAATTGTGAAAATATCAGATCTACATGCTCACGCCGCCCTGCGTTGTGAGGTGTTGTGAGCATGTAGATCTGCTATTTTCACAAGGCCGTGTTTTACAAAATGTAACGCCTCAACTCTTTGTCCAAACAGTGAGGCATTGTGAGCTTGAAGATTAGCTATTTTCGCCATCTGTTGGAACCAAGTCAAATAAATGCAAGGCCTACAATTCTCTGTCTGTCTGTCTGTCTGTCTGTCTGTCTGTCTGTCTGTCTGTCTGTCTGTCTGTCTATCTGGCAATATCCTCAGGGTGTCCAGTCAAAACACCACAAAACTGACATTCAAGGAGTAGTTCACCCCCAAAATGACTTATTTTTTCAATGTATTACTCACGCCATGGAGACTTGAGTTCAATAGAAAAAAAGTCACTTTGGGGGTGAACTACTCCTTTAATGAAATGTTTTTCTTCTCTTCACCCACACCAAATGATCACCACTCTGTTTTGTTACACACGTGTGGTTCTAAAGATGAAAGAAAAATGCAGGGCATTCACAATCCGGCTAATTAAACAACAAACAAATTGGAATTATCAGAAATATTAGTTAGTCGCACGCATACTGTACCAACAAAACACAGTAAGTCCAAATGGAAAACAAATACACTTGCACTGATCTGAAACATTCTCTCCCAGTGAACTTGACTGACCAGGGAACAAAGACAGACTGGTGCCACTCATCAAGCAGAAGCCACTGATCAAAAGAAGGCACTAATTGACCACACCTGGCTTGGTGGCCTGAGTGGTGTAGTATAGTGTGTTGACAGCAAGGCTTATGCAGGCCAACCTACTCTGTCCCTGGCATGTGCGAGGTGCTTGTAGATCTGTGAGGTGCTTGTAGATCTGCTGTATTGGGTTTTTTAACTAGTTTGAAGTGTTGGTGCCATGCTGTGACAGCTTGAAGCAGGGATGGCTCCCCACAAACCCAATTGTGATGAAAAATATTTATGAAATAAATAAATGAAATATATATATATATATATATATATATATATATATATATATATATATATATATATATATGTGTGTGTGTGTGTGTGTGTGTGTGTGTGTGTGTGTGTGTGTGTGTGTGTGTGTGTGTGTGTGTGTGTGTGTGTGTGTGTGTGAAAGACAACTGACTTTTATGTAAACCATACTATATGGACAGTTTGTTCTGCATGTCACTATGCTGGAAAGTGTCCTAATCGGGAGATAAGCCCTGGGGGTCCCTGGAGGGGTGGAGGTTGTGGATTGGCAGGCAAGGAGTGTGTGTGCAAAGTTTGGCATTGAGTAATATGCTGGCTGTGTACACATGTTCACAGCGGCGTCAGTTCAGGAAAGGCTAAGGTATGGCAACATGACTGGTGTCTTGCAAGACACCAATCATGTTGCCATACCTTAGCAACAGGCACGATGAAAAGTACATTTAATTATTTCCCCCCTGTAGCCAAGGTATGGATAAGCCCACAGTGTCCCTCTGAGGGTCCCCCGACCTCACTTTGAGAACCACCACGGACCACTTGATAAGCCCACAGTGTCCCTCTGAGGGTTCATGTAAAACTACTGGTCGTGGACACCACCTAGGGCCTGTGTACATATGGCTCTCTGCTGCCCCCCATTAAGAAACTATAGACGGCACAGACCGTGTACACGAAGGGCAGGAGCAAGTGGTCAAGTCCCATAGAATCTATGGGAAATGTACGAAGTCGTGTACAAAGTCACCGGTTGGTCCACGAGCCATAGTTTTTTCCATTGTAGCTCCCTACAGTGTACACGACTATGATTATTATTATTGCTCGGTCAATTCTCAACGGATTCTTCTAATTTTAAGTACTGTATATCTGTGAAGTGTCTGTATTCATTCAATGTATATAAGGCCCCGTCCAGACGACAACGGATAATTTTTCACCGGGGAGGTAAAGCCACGAACACCCATGGGTGTCCACATGCAGACGCATGCAAACGGAGGACTAGACGAATAGTTTCCAAAACTCCGGCTGCAGTGCATTTTTGTTACCCGGGTGTATTTCTTTTGCCTTGTGGACACCGTAAACGGAGAAGTTCTTTGCTTGCATGCTTACGTCACCTTGTGCTCCTCGCCTCCTCCTCCTTGCTATGAGAGAATCCCATGGTAGTCTCTGTAGATTGTAGAATATCCATATTTATGAGCGCATTCACGCCATGTTAACATTAGAGAGCTCAGCTGTCTTGTTTAGGGATGGAGCCCTAATGAATGATTGTTTTAATGATATTTGTTACTCTTGTCAAATGTCATCTTCATAGATGGTGGTCACTGGTCAGCCACGTTATGTTCTGAATTTGTTGTCTCACATAGCTTTCCACCGGCTCAACAATAAGCCGGATCGATAAGGTGCTCATTATCAATAACGAGATGCAGCCCTCGTCTTGTTAACGGAGCATATCTGACGCGACGCGCTTGCCTCTTCTCTTTGTAAAGTTTTGGATATCAAATGCCAATATCAAATGATTTAAAGCATAATGGAGACATACGCACGCATGCAGGCATTATTCCAGCCCATTCTCACCAGTTGTCTGACGCTGTGAAGGTGAGAATATGTTGATTATTCACGGCATGTGCTGCCTTTTAAATTATTTCCACGATCAGCACAAGCACAAAAAAAAGTCTGTTTGTAGTTGCTTCTTGTGGTGAAGTGGTAGTAGCCTACATTATCTTCCATCTCTCTCCTATCTCTACATGTGTGTCTGTCACTCTAATTTAGTAATAGATGCTCTTTGTCGGTGCTTTAACAAGTGCACTGAAGCATTAATATGATTATGTTCTCATTTCCAACTTGTGGCAACTTATTGAGAGGCTAAACATTTTCCAGGGACTATTACAAATTTAAAAAAGAGTCCCCATTATGCAAGTAAAGAACATTCGATTGTGGTTTAATAAATAGCTAGGCTTAGGCCTAAAGAGATTATATTTTAATCGGCAATAACGGTCTCTCCTCTGCTGCACCGTTTAACGGTCCCGTCTTACAAAGTCTCTCTCTCTCTCTCTCTCTCTCTCTGATTGATAGAGTTACATTCGTTTAATGCTGAGAGAGAGAGAGCGCACCACACTCCCGACGATTCCTCTCCCCTCTCCTGCTCTAGAAATAGTTCGCAAATTTATATTAAATTAATGTTTAAATAGCAATTGTGCATGTTAAAGTGTGAAGATTGTGAAACTTGGACGATGCACAGACTATATAGCTGCTGCAACGATTGTATGAGAGCAGGGGGACACGGCCACCTGCTTCGGTGACGCGCAGACAGGGATTTATAGCGTTTTGATAATACCGTGTGGACACACATATTTTTCTACACGGGCCTGTGTGGAGGCCTAGAGGTTTCAAAACGAAGTCAGAAACCCCCGGGGATTTTTTAGGTATAGTCAGGGCCTAAATCATGTAGTGGGGGGGTGGGGCGCGGTCGAAATGGGGAGGGGGGGGTCGATTTTGGGGGGGGGGGGGGGGGGGGGGGGTCGAAGTGGAGGGGGGGTTGAAGAGGGGGGGGGGGGGGTCGAAATGGAAATCTGTCCCCTAGCCGAATAGGGCCAAAACTGAAGTAACACGCCCCCAGGAAATGAGGGAGGGGTCTGAAAATTTGAACCCCGTCATTTTCTGATAGTTTGGTCCCTATAGAAGCCAAAACAGCCAAAAAAATATCTATTTTAGCAAAAAGATCCTATTGGAATACATAGCCGAATATGGCCAAAACTGAAGTGACCCGCCCCCAGGAAATGAGGGAGGGTCTGAAAATGTGAACCCCATTATTTTCTGATAGTTTGGTCCCTATAGAAGCCAAAACAGAAAACAAATCAATTTTAGCAAAAAGATCCTATGGGGAAATTGGGAATACATAGCGGAATAGGGCCACAACTGAAGTGACCCGCCCCCAGGAAATGAGGGAGGGGTCTGAAAATTTGAACCCCAACATTTTCTGATAGTTTGGTCCCTAAAGAAGCCAAAACAGCAAACAAATCAATATTATCAAACAAACCTATGGAAAATTGGGGATACATAGCCGAATAGGGCCAAAACTGAAGTGACCCGCCCCCAGGAAATGAGGGAGGGGTCTGAAAATTTGAACCCCAACATTTTCTGATAGTTTGGTCCCTATAGAAGCCAAAACAGCAAAAAAATATCAATTTTAGCACAAAAATCCTACGGGAATACATAGCATACCGCACTATCGGGGGAACAGAGGGCAGAGATGGGCACTCGAGTTGAAGACTCGCCATTCGTGGCCACTCGAGTGCCAATTTTGGCGACTCGTCACTCGACTCGGACTCGCCCCTCAAAGACTCCAGACTCGACTCGGACTCGAGCTCATAAGACTCGTGGGCATCACGAGTCTTATGAGGACAACCCGTTTAATCCCGAATTTTTCCCAGACATAAAAATATTCATTAGTAACCCTTTGAAATAATCAATCATATTTTTTTGAAATTTTCATGAAAAAGTAGGTGAAAAGGTGTGTTTTATGATAATGTGTTGTATCAACCTATATATAGAGTATATAGTCAATATAGTTATCCTAGAAAGTGAAAATCTTACACCAAAGGCCATAACTACCTACCTACAACCATACTGCATCCCTCATTAAACTACCTACCAGTAAGACACCTAAGGGTGAAAAGCGACCTCGCCCTTTAGGGCGAGGTCGCACCATATCTTGGTCATCTGGCCAGTGATATATATCGGACCAGTTACCCATATATAGAGACCCCTGGTACCCATAGATATTAACAGATATGGGCATAATATTGATGACATCATCAATATTGATGATGAGATTGATGATGTCATCATCATCAATATTGATGACATCATCAATAAAATGGATTTGGTTCCCCTGGCATCACAGGGATCTCCATATCTCCATATATGGGCATAAAAGGGATTTGGTTCCCCTCACATAACAGTGATGTCAGAGCGTGATGTCAGAGTGTGAGAGTCAGCATGATGTCAGAGCGGCAAACCCATAGACCGTAAAAAAAACGTGACGGACGGACAGACACGGACATGATGTGCCGTATTTCATAATAAACTGCGGTTTCAACCATCCACCATTTAACTATCTACATACCATGGTAGTGCATCCTTCATTTAAAGACCTACAGTATCTACCACCATACTGGGTCCCTTATCTAACTACCTACCTACCACCATACAGCAGCCCTCATACAACTACCTACCTACCACCATACAGCATCCCTTCATCTAACCACATACATACCAATCACCATATTGCATCCCTCATCTAACTATACCACACCATACTGCATCCCGCATCTAACTACCCTCTTACCACCATATTGCATCCATCATCTAACTACCTACCTACCACCATAATGAATCCCTCATCTACCTACTGTACATACCTACCTACCACCAAACTGCATCCATCATCTAACTACATACCACCTTACAGCATCTATCACCTACCTACCTACCTACCTACCTACCTACCTACCTAACTACCTACCTACCTAACTACCTACCTAACATACTGCATCCATCATCTAACTACCTACCTACCACCTTACTGCATCCATCATCTAACTATGTACCTCCATACTGCATCCCTAATCTAACTATCTACCTACCAACCACCACAGCAGTATGGTCTAAGTACCAACCTACTACCATCATCCCTCATCTAACTAACAACAGTACCACCAACATACTGTATTGCATCCCCCATCTACTACCTACCTACCACCATACAGTGTCCTTCATCTACTAACTACCAACCACCATACCGCATCCATCATCTAATTACCTACAGTACTTACCATCCACAATACTGCATCCATCATCTTACTACTTACCTACCACCATCTGTGTGGCTGGTTCTACAGACAGGGATCTCCATATATGGGCATAAAAGGGATTGTATGTATGATGTCAGATGTCATAGACGTCATAGGACTTTCACATAACAAATAACTGAGTATAAGCATGTTTGGGGTCTCACAGCATATACAGTACAAGGATCTCCATATATGGGTACCAGGGGTCTCCATATATGGGTAACTGGTCCAATATACATACATAACTGGTCAGATGGCCAAGACATGGCGTGACCTCACCCTTCATGGCAAGGTCGCTTGTCGCCCTTAGGCGTTTTACTAGTAAGTCATCGTTCCACTCATCTACTTGCATAAATTCAGCACGTGCATTCAACAGCCTGGCTTGCCCCTAATAACCTGTTTTCCCCTAGTAGTCCATGTCTGACACATCACAATCACTGAGGACAGCATCTTTCTCACTTTGAGACAATGCAATGTACATGCCTTGTCTGGGAGCAAATTTTCATCCAACATACCAGTAAGACTCAATAATTGGGAGATAAGCGACCGTCAGGTGGCTCGGGGGGCAAGTTAAGGCCCTTTTAGCAGGCTGCAGTGGCGGGGTCCGCCACAAGGTGGTGCTCTATGCACGGCTGTCTCCGCGCCGCCGAGGCGGACGCGTGGGTACCGGCCCCAGCTCTCCCGTTCGCTCCTAGCCTGAGTTACAGCATTTTATGTGCGCTGCCGGCATGTTATGTGCGCTGCAGTGGTGGGGGTCCTCCAATAGGGGGCGCCACTTTTGCATCCATTCTGGAGCACCAGGAGTCGGTGGTCCCCGGGAATTCCCCAGTTAAAGTAAAAGAAAACAGCAGAAAGAGAATAATTTGCTATGTGTATTAGTATGTGTATAGCTACAGTAGTTGCTAATGTATTATCCCACCGGTCACTATTGTTGCCGTCGATATGTTTGTTCGTTTTATGACCACACTGAACACATTTGAGTAATTGCAAAGGCATACACCAATACTAGACATCTTAAAGAAGATGTGTACCAACAATCATGGTCCTATCTTTATGTTAAGATACTTTACTAACATTTTCTTTTTGGGCTTTGATGCTTCCATCCTCTCCTCTTGGTGCAGACAGGAAGTAAACAGCTCTGGTCATGTGACAATTTAAAGTTAACATGTGACACTGCACATATTTGATTGGGACCCTTTAACCTTTTCAATAATTGCTGGAAATGCATGAATATATCATTCAATAACATTTTATAGCCTCATAAATGAAGAAAATAATTACGGTCACTATTGTGACCAGTGGGATTAAACGGGTAATGAATGACTGTCTAGCCCGACAAATATTGGCCTTTCCTTCTCCTTTCTTTCTTCTCCGTTGCGCGGCTGAGCGCTGCGCGGACAGTCTCAGACTTGCAGACAGAGCTGCATGCATCCTTTTATCTTAAGATTTAAATATTAAAACGGCGAAATAAAACACATATGTTTAGCTCATCATCAGCTATTCTACTTCAGTTAACTTGGCATTTGTTTAATCATTTGATAAGATGATAGGATTATCTGTGAGAACCTGCTTTTCTAACGTCGGCTTTCTCTTTTGCGCAGTGCGTCCTCATCATTGATCACCAGCTGCAGCAGAGCTATACTAAATACCTTATTAACCCCACGTAACCTTGTTCAAAGCATTGGCCACGATGCCCACGCAATGTTAGGATTATTAAATGATTTGTTATAGCCTAATGGGGCCGGGGTCCTCTGTACTCAATTCATAAGAATTGTTGAAAATGACACAGCAGCTCATCACCAGCGATCTCTCTCTCTCTCTCTCTCTCTCTCTCTCTCTCTCTCTCTCTCTCTCACACACACACTGACTCTCGCTCTCTCTCTCTCTCTCTCTCTCTCTCTCTCTCTCTCTCTCTCTCTCTCCCCCAGAGAGACGCAACACGCAAGCGAAGCAAAGTCGCACAAAATAAGTGCACAGAAATAACTGAGTAAAATAAGTTGCTTTGGGAACGGGAGACACTTTATTGTGAAGGTATAGAATGGAAAGGATAGTTGTGTGTTGCTGGGTCCTAGTTGTCACACACAGTACACTCACTCACTGGTATCGGTCGCTGGCTTCATGGCTTTGGAATAGCGCGCAGTTTAAGTTCCACAGGGAGGATGGACAGTCAAAACAAGTTGTATTATCAGTTAGAGTACGTTACAGACACTTTGAAACGAGAGGGCACTTTGAGTAAAGTTGGCTATAGTTGTCCAGCCACTGCAGCACACGCATTTGAAAAAACAACAACAACAACAACAACAACAACACCCACAACATGGATGAATGACTGTCTTCACAACACTGGACTGTGCTGTCCTATCCAGAAAGATGAAACACATTATCATGTCAGGACAGTGGAAAATGTCACCGTGGCTTGAACGCGGAATATATTTGAGGAGGCACACATGCTTTTGTCAACTGAACAGCTCCTAAACCAGACGCGGGGACGCCTTTATCTAGCTTGTGAGTAGCCTATACTTTATGACCTTATGTCAGCTGAAAGCTGAAATACATATTTCTGTCCTGCAGGCTATGCAGGATCAGGATGCTTTGTTTCTTATTATGAAGGAAATGTGTTCTCACACAGTAATGCAATGTTCAGGTGATTGAGCAACCATATACGCACGCCGTTGCGCAAATGGTAACGTGGTTAATTAATGTATTTGTGCAAGATGGCCCTAACATTTGTGTAGATACTTATTATGTTTATTATGTTCAAACAGTAACCTATCCAAAATGTAAAGCTTAGGGCTGTGTGCTGCATTTACACGACCTGCTTGTCATTAATGCATACAAATAATATCTATGACCAATATTTTTGTCAGATGTCCAATTTTAACCATGCCGGTCACGATGACCGAGAGTTTAAAATCCTAGCGCAATCACTGAGCTGTATACTGAGCTGAGTACTGGTGATCATGATGAGCCATATAACTTTTTCAGCTGGAGGCTAGATCATTATAAAAAATTATAAAAAAAGATATATATATATTTATATGTATATAAAGACTCGTGACTCGACTCGGACTCGTGATGAAAGAGACTCGACTCGACTCGGACTCGTGCCCCAAAGACTCGACACTCGACTCGGACTCGTCCCTCAAAGACTCTTAACTCGACTCGACTCGTGATCACGAGACTCGTCGGCATGTCTGACAGAGGGCTTCTCCCTCCTCCTTCGAGGGAACGGTGGGCTCACTAATGGGAGCCTTCGGTTTCTGTTTCTCAGACACAGGAGGATCCGGTGCTGCTTGAGCACGACGAAAACATCTCAACGAGAGTGGGCTGGCGACCAGGCCCACTCGATGGTGTCGGCTTGGGGTGTTTGCTTTTAGCATCACGGTTGCCTACCATCTTTCCCTTTCTATCTTTCCCTCTCTCTCTCTCCTCTCAATCTACCACCTCGCCTCACTCCTTTATATATATATATATATATATATATATATTTGACCTTTTAGGATTTTATTTTATAGGATTTTTATCCAACAAGAAATCCAATCAGATTTAATTTGATTCTTGTATTGGAATCCTTCAAGATATTTAAAATATGATATGTTATTTTGGAATCCTATAGAATCCAATACTTCAGCTGCTGCTCCAGGGTCCTACGATGCTTTTCTTCCAACGTTACCAGTGCTGGTTGAGCAGCCACCATGGTGGTGGGGTTGGGTTGGGTCAGATGTTCCTCCTCCTCCACATAGTCCAGGAACACAAACTGCTCTTCTCTGTCTGGGTTTACCATGGAGGTGTAGCTGTTAGGACTCCTGTTCTTGTCAACAGCCTCCCAGGGTGTTGCTCTGTCTCTGTGGACACTGTAGCACCTGAAGCCCCCGGTCCTCCAGACCCCCAGAGCGGCCTCACGGTGGACAGTCTGCCCGGGAACAGAGGCAGGTCGCACCCAGCCTCCCGTTGTCTGCTATTGGTCAACAACGCAGGGCAGGCAGACACACGACAACAAACATGTCTGGAACAACAGACTCTCAGAAGCGGAGCTCGTATTAAAGTGAACATAATGTTGTTTATACTAAAATGTACGTTCATCACACTGAAAAAAGAAATGGGTCGGCGTGTCTGAAATCCAATCAGATTTAATTTGATTCTTGTATTGGAATCCTTCAAGATATTTAGGAATGTGATTTGTTATTTTGGAATCCTATAGAATCCTATAGGATCCTTAGCTAATCCTTAGCTAATATACTAACTAGATATATTGTACTATATAATATGTATATTCCCATTTACCTGTAGGCTTCTGAAAGAAATGAAAGCAAACATAATTGAGCCCACACTGTTTCGTAGGAACAGTATTTCTATTGGTAATATATTCCACCTCTGGGGAGCAGTGACTGCTCATTACCTTGGAGTTGGAAGTCATTCATTGTTAAGTAGAAAAGCCTAACCCTAACCCGCCCGTCCTTTCCCGGTAGCTGCGATGTCCCTGGGACACAGTATAATGTAGAAGATGCAGTAGGTCATCTTTGCATTTGATGTTATGTGTTTATTCTAAGTTGATTTGATGCACATATTTACAAAAGTGTTTGATATTTTATTTCAGGTGAGGATGAGTTGGACAAGTCTCTACCTGCACCATCTCTTGGCCCTACAAGTGTCTACCTCGATAGAGGGAGTTAGCCAACTTTCTGTGACTATTATCACACAGCTATTCTTCGCTGTCTTATCTTCTGCCACCATGAGTCCATTTTGATCACTATCGATCTCGCATTTGTGAGAAATAGACTCTTAATTGCCGGTCTGTTTGGATCATGCTTCAGTCTGGCTAGCACTCCGCCTCTACCACCTCCTCCTGCGTTTCCCAGCGGGAAGCGGGATCCTCGCTTCTCTTGGACATATTGTGATCTCCTCTGGAACCTTTTGCTGGCATGCAAAAGCAGCTGAGATGGGCTGTTCACATCTTAATCCGATCTCTAGTAGGTTGTGTTGAGCATACAAACCCTTCGCCCAGCAAGATGCTGTCAGGGCGAGTAAATAAATACAACAATAACAAAAAAACAACGCGCTTCTAGGGAGAGCTGTAGACGTCGCGAGCGATCACGCCACCATCTTGCCTTAAGAATAGGGTTTTGCTAAATTATGTGCTATTCTTCTTCTTCTTGACTGTGAGTCTCTGTGCTCCCTTGTGGGACAGTGTAGTGTCCACTAGCACGGGGGCTTGGTGGTCTTGTAGGCAGTGAATTTCCTGATGCGCTCCCCCCCTTCAAGGTGGTGACGTGTGGCAGCAGAGGAGGGGTCCTCAGACCCAGGCTGGTGCCCTGCGGCCGGTGGGCCCTGAGCAGCATTCTGTCCCCCTCCACCCCAGTCACAGCAACCCAACCTGTTGAGGACATGGTGAGGTCAGCACTGGCAGTCATGTGACCCTGTCCCTCCAGGGTAAACTCCTCCCACACCAGAGGAGGAAACTCCTCCATGCGCTCTGAGCCTCCAAAGGGCACCCCCAGCAGAGTGTGTCCGGCGTGCTTGAGGTAAACACTGTCAGCTCTCTCCAGACTGGTGATGTGAACTGGAAGCAGGTTGGAGGCCACCACACTCAACCAAATGGACTTAAATCCATTTAAGTAATTGATCCTTCCCACAGCTCCCAGGAACAGGGTCATCCCAGGCTTCAGAACGTATGTCCTGGGAACGATGGCCCTGGTGGCAACGACCACCTTCACCTCATCCTCTCTCAGCAGGTTGAGCAGATCCTGTTCCTTCATGATTCCAGGCGTGTCGTAGAGCCAGTGAGCGTCTTTCAGCTCGTTGTGGGTGAACTCTACCACTGGTACACTGGAACCTGGTCTACTGTCCTCTCCACAGTCCTTTTCACTGTAGGCCAGACTGTTTGGATCAAACTCTACTTGATGTCTGCTCCGATCAGCCTGCTGCACCCTGTCCTGCCTACACAACCCACAAAGTACCCCTGTTTGCTGAAGTGCTGCAGCCTCTTTTAGCTCTTTAAGGGAGAGATCGCCCTCTGTCTGCGAGGAGGCTACCTGCATCCTCTCCTGTCTCATGAACATCCTGTATGGAGTAGGGTTGATGATGGGAAACTTCAACAGGTTCAGAGTGGTTCCAGGCCAGGGTGAGATGGTAGCTTTATGGATGACATCAGAGCCTTTAGACTTGCAGTAGTCAGAGTCCAGCAGGGTGTTGCATAGGGAGGACTTTACAGTGTTGGCGGTGCCCACCAAAAACACGTCTCCCTGGTACCTCCAGACCTCTGCAGGCTGGAGATCAGCTTCTCCACGCCTTAGCCCGTCTTGGCACTGATCATCATTTCACACATTTCCAAGATTTTCCCTAGAACAGTATCACCGTCTAAACACACCTATGTCGTCACTCGTTTCCTTCTTCTGCAGCAGGGATGTCAGGCTTTGCTGCAGTGCTATTTAGTGAGGCTCTTGTATGTGCCAACTTCTTCATCCAGTTTCTCTTTTGCAATCTCCAATTCATTCATTGCATCGTAAAGCATGAATGTCTTGAGTCACATGCAGCTTATTGCCATATTTCCTGTCCATGGATGTGGCCAACAAAGCCATGTTCTGAGGATCTTTCTCTCTGGACACCCATAGCGTGGTGTTGCTGCTGTGAGCAAACACCTCCTTGCTGTTAAAGCCGGCATTATTATACATTTAACTTTGTTGGGACAGTACCAATTATTTACCTCCTTCAGTTTCTCTTTTGCAATCTCCAATTCATTCATTGCATCTTAAAGCATGGCCTTACTTATTATCTTTACTATCATTACTATTGTTTATTCTATGCATAGACTGATGGTGTTTCTTCTCTTGCAGGTAGGACAGCCGGGCACAAGAGGACAATCTTGCCTTGGACTGTCTGTCTCTGGACGTTGCTGTGGCGACGGAGGTGGGGACATCTGCCCAGAAGGGAATTGGCAATCCTATCGGGCGCTGCATTCTCACTGGCAACGGCCACGGACATTGTGTGCAGAGAGTTCTGTTAGCATAAAGCTTCAGTGTGAATTTGGCTCTGTGAGAGGACACATCACATAACTGTCATGGGGGAACAACTCACGCCCGTTTTCTCTCCACCTGCTTATTTGCCTTTCTTTTATAGCTCCTTCAGGAAGAGCTAGTTTGTTTTGTTTGCCTTTGTATAGTACGTTCTTTTCGTTAATAACCTATACTACTTATTTTTGTTTTGTTTTGCATTTCGTTGAACCCTGTAATTACTGGACTTTGGTTTATTGAGCGAGTTGACCTAAATAACTGTACGTTGTATTTCCACCATCTATTTATATTGTACACTATTTATTGTATTTGCTTATCAACCTTTTGTACAAACATCCACCACTAATCTAAAAAAAAGAACAGCAGTAATAAACATTTCTGTTTTAAATATGTCCTGGCTTTATCATGCAACTGAATGTTAATATTATTCATCGCTTGCTTAGTTTTGAGATGCTGTAGGTGCACCTCCAACTCTTTGGCCTTCTGGGCATGACTTCCTTCCATCCTCGTAACAGCCAGACTCTGGGACCCGGCCATAGACAACTCATTACGATGACATAGTTAGTCACTTTGACCGAAAGATTCCTTTACGCAGTCAGTAGCCATCAGCGCAGTCACATTGTTGGCAGAACAGCAAATATGTCTTTAACAGATTACAAAAGTGCAAACCCTGTTGTTATTTTTTAATTTCGCTTAATGCCGCTTTTATTTGCGATTTGTGAACTTTGTTGAACCCTTTGTTGTCTACGGAATCATATCATAGAGCGTATGTTGGCCAGAGATTAATTAACAACCAGGTGAATTAACTACCCGTTGAAGGGGCACCCTGACATTTAAGTTTTATTTTTTTAAGTTGTATTTTTTTCCCTGTATAGTAAGTGAATGGGGCCCAAACTTGAACCCGTGAATTTATCTTGATCCAATAAATACATAATTCACAACTTTTAATATGTTATTTGGATGACCCAATGGATCACAAAAAAACCCTGAATGATTACTATTGCAATTTCTTTTGGGTCAAACCACATATTGACTGGAGTGTATAGTATGTGTATTGTATTCTTCCCAGGCAAAGGAATACCCAATAATTCAGGAAATGATCAACATGGACAACAACATCACCAGATACTGTATATCGAACCTGACTTGTGAGCTAGATTGGCATGACAGGAGCTGTACAAGCTTGGAACGCACATAGCATTCACAGTTGTGTGGGGTCCATTTTTAGCCCAAGGTATGTTTTTCGTGCAAAACAAATGCTTGCATTCAGAATCATGAAAAACTCCTAGTTAGACTCCGCACATTCTGCTTAAAGAAGATTTTTTTGGGGGGTCTCTTTTTTTCCCTGTATAGTAAGTGAATGGGGCCCAAACTTGAACCCGTGAATTTATCTTGATCCAATAAATACATAATTCACAACTTTTAATATGTTATTTGGATGACCAAATGGATCACAAAAAAACCCTGAATGATTACTATTGCAATTTCTTTTGGGTCAAACCACATATTGACTGGAGTGTATAGTATGTGTATTGTATTCTTCCCAGGCAAAGGAATACCCAATCATTTGGCCACAGGAGGATGTCCAAAGAAGCTAAGAGAGGAGTTGTTGCCATATGCCTCCCCAGCTGCAGACCAGCACATGTTTGGCTCTTCGCCAACAACAGTCTCCTGCTTTGGAACTGACCCCTTCTCAACTGAGGAGGACAAAACAGCAGCAGAACCGTTTTGACGAGTACCACCCTGACATTTAAGTTTTATTTTAAAACGTGGTTATTGCTTTGCCTGATAGCCATTTCAAAGGAATATGCATGAACATAAAGAAATACAAGATGACACCGGATATTTTGAACAAAACTGTATTGCATTATTTCAACACTTGTGCTTGTGCTGAGGAGCCTGTTATAGGAGACAGCTCGATGCACAGGAAATGTGTCCTCATCTCATACTGGATCCTGTGTTTTTTTTTGTTTTGTTTTTTTTAAATGTGGACAGACTTCAAAATGTGCCATAAGATGTTGGCAATTGATTGTGGTATTATTGTTAATGCCAAGACAATCTAGTCATTTTCCTCCCCATATTTTTTGCTCATTATCATCAAAGTGGAACTGATTAACTGACCGAGCATGCTGTCTGTTTGGCCCTTTACCCACTTTCATGTCAGCAATGATTACACCATACCCAGGGGGCAAACCAGCCTTTTTTTAGGAAACCTGCATTTGCCCCGACATAAAAAGTTGTCCACCAGAAATATTATCTATGACCCAGTAGGATCACAACCTATATGGACAACCCGGTCAATTTGTACAACAAAGTCCAATATGGCCGCCTCAATATTAGCCCCTATTAGTTTTAATGGGGGGTGAATAGGGCAAAATTTTAAACTGAGGGATATTTCCACGAAACTTCACAGGTTGATCAATGGTATACATATGAACATTTTTTGTATTGCAAGTTTCCATGAAATCCAATATGGCCGCCACAATATGGCCGCCATAATGTAAGGACCCAGAAAATTGCCTCTAACTTCTGAACCAGATGAGCTAGAAACGCAAACTTGGTGTCTATTTCATGGTGTCTGACCATGGGAGACTCAATGGAATAGCTAATTTTATTATTGGGTGTGTCTGGACCTTTATTGTGCATATTTGCAAGATGGTGGATTCCCAAAATAGAGCTTTAACATAATTTCTACCATGATTTTTGACTGCTTTTGCAAATACAAGCAATATGAATCCATTTGCTAAGATTTATGGCACAGAAGGGACTTATACCTGTAATATTTTTGAGTTTGCATGTTGTCAAAATGGCTGTAAACGAGATATTATATTTCCTGTCCGATTCTACTGTATGTAGTTGTAGCAATGACTTCAGATAAAATCAGAGACCAAAACAATGTATCTTAGAAATTATTTTTTTATTAAAAAAAAAGAAAAAAAAAAGAGAGAGATTATCTCAATGAAATAAATGCAACTGCCTTTTTGGGTCTTTCACACATAGACATGCACACCCACACGGAAGAAAAATATATGAACATATATGTTTTTAATATATGCATGCATATATGTCTAACATATATGCCACATATAAAAAAATGGCCGCCTATATGTCATATATGTCATATATGTGTGCATATAGACATATATGTACATATATGTATATATGCACACATGTTTATATATGGTCGCAAGATATATGCACATAGCCTACCAGTCAAAGGTTTGGACACAGCTTCTATTCAATGTGTGTTTGAGAAGCTGTGTCCAAACCTTTGACTGGTATGTACACATATATATGCACATATATGCACAACATATATGTACATATATGTGTTAAATGATACACATACCATACTCTATATATACCTACAGGAATACAAAATAAAACACACAATCTTGAAGTCATTATTAGCATTTATTCACATACAAGCAGAACTCAACTGACACTGATACTGTATGTTCCATTTGAAAACTGAACTGACGACATATTGACTGCTGTAGCCTGGCACATTAATGGCCACACATTGTGTGTGTGTGTGTGTGTGTGTGTGTGTGTGTGTGTGTGTGGGGGGGGGCAGTAATTAACATACAGGCACATACTTACAGAGAATGCAAAATGTCCATTGGTCAGCAAAGCCGCACAGGAACAGTCAGTAACAATTATTCCAGTTAAGTTACAGTTGTCCAACCGCTGTGTCTCTCATTGTATAACATTCACAAAGGACTTTCCCAGTCTCTCACATCTCCGTCCTGGGTAGATGAATCTATCGGATCCTCTGTCTATCCAAGGAAGGTGGAGGGGGTGGGAGGATATCCAGCGTCCTAGCCATTTGCATCCTGGCCAATTAATCCTCCACCCCCTACAAGGAGAACCCAACAACGGAGCCCGCCTTCCTCACCAGTCTGTTGAGTTGAAGGTGTCACTCGCTCAGTTGTTCCTCCCCAGCACGTTATTCCACATTAATAAAAAAAAAACTGTTTGGTGGCAAAACGATCGCAGTCTTCTCAGGAAGAACAGCCTGCTCTTCCCCTTGCTGTGAATCACCTCAGCGTTGTCCAACCAGTCTTGATGTTTCCACCGATACTGCCTTCCATCCAGCTCCGGTGCTATACCGTAAGATTGGAGACAGAGAAGATGAAATTAGCTATAATAGCACATTAAACATGTTTTCCCCTAGCCCATATAGAACCTCTGCTGCATACTGTTATGCACCGCGGGATGGAAAATCATACTCTGGGAGCATGGAACTACCTTTACTTTTTGGATAGAACCTCTACCTCGGCGTGGAGGCATTCTACTGCAGCCCAGGGATATCCGCTTAGGACCTCATCTTGAGGAGCACAACGGTATGCAGCGGAGAGTGAGGTTCTATATGGGGCTAGTTTTCCCCATGTTCGGTCCTTTGCTCAGTCAGTGGGGGATGTTACAATATTACATTAAAAAGTATTTGACTAGACTGGGAGAGACTCTCACCACTGCAACATCATGTTGAAGCTGGGCAGCATTTCTTTACTAACTACTGCACAATGTGTCAGACACATTATTTCCCACATATAACCAATGCAATGGTGACATCATACTGTATATCTGAATATACTTTACAAAACGTGTAAGTGTAAGATAAACTTACTTTGAATCTTTTCCACTTTGGTGGGGTCCAGCATATGTTTGCCCTCGAGCTCTGGAACAACACCATGCCTCCCTGTGACTGCATCCTTCCAGTTCTTCAGTCGTGAAGAATTTGTCAAACAGCTGGTGGAACAGGCGACTGCAGTCCTTCTTAGCACTGTGTTGAATGGCTACCTGTTCCAACGAGAACACAGAGTCCACAGCCAGTGAACAAAGATTCCATGATTAACACATTTCACAAAGTTTCTGCTCTTCAAGTGGACCATGGAAACAGACCATTGTGTGATCTAATTAGGCCTGGTTTACACTGGCAGCCAAACCCAGCCTGAATCAGATCTGTGTCACATCCGGGTTGGAATCTGATTGGTTCCATGTGACCATTTAAGCCAATCGGATTCCAATCTGAATGTGACTCAGATCTGATTTAGGCTGGATTTGACTGCCAGTGTAAAGCAGGCCTAAAGTAAACTTAACTTTCTTGCTCTATCAGATCACAAAGCGTAGTATGGGATATAGTTAAGATAGTTAATCTTCTCACTGTAGTGTGAAATGTATATTGAACATGTTCGTCTACCTCCCAAATTTTTACCTGGACTATAATCGTACCATCAAAAATGTAAAATCCATTATACATTTATACATACCTGGATATAGCTCTTGCACCTCAATGGCCAACACCTAAACTTTTCACATTGGATCTGCCATCTCCATGTCCCCAACCATCTCAACAAGTCCCTGTAGAGCTTGCAGGTGTTCAATGCCTGGAATGAAGAGGAAAAAATATTATGACAATCCCAACATATTCAAAGGTTGAGTACAAATAAGTGTTAAATAGCGCTATATTCTGATAACAGTCATTGCTATGCCATTGCTATGGAATATTTATTTTCTCAGTAGCAGGGATTGTCATGTTCAACGGCAACCTTCTCTCCCCATCTCTCCAGTAAACAGAAAATGTAAAGTTTCAAGTGAGACAAAGAAATGAGCTGACAGAATTGACAACTGCAACACTATGCTTCATTTTTTGTGAATGGTGGGTGACCCAGCCAGGGTAGGGGATATTTATAACAACACACCCGGGGGTCTAGAGTAACTTAAAGAGATATTTCAATTTCAAAATTACTTTTTGTCATTTTAGCATCTAATCAGGCTTTTGGGAACACCCAGGACAGTTTTTGAATTTCTTCATTCAGTATTTAGATTTAGAAGCAGACACATATCAGTCGCTGATTACAGATGAGCATGGTCATCGCATAATTTCAGAAAGGTATAGTTTTAAGGGTGAATATTAGGGACAGTACAGTGAGCCATCTTAAAAACTTTAATTGAACTGTAACCTTACCTAGATAAACTTCAAAAGGTGGTCAATGGCTTGTCGGGCTGAGAGCTTTCCTGGTCTCGTTGCGGCCTTGAGGTGAGGGTGGCATGTGGTGGATAAGGCAAGATGGAGGACATCTCACTGTCCCATCCTGAAAATACAAGGGTGGGGGGAAACAAAGACATTTTTACTAAAATCAGTTTACATTTTGGTTTCAAAACCATCCCCTCTTCCATTAGTATTATTCCTTTAATTCCAGCGTACCATTTTCCAGTTCTTCTGTTGTGGATTCAGCATTATGAAGCAGATCTACATGGTCGCCTGTCTGGGCGAGTCCACAGCTTTGTTCAAGGACTTACTGCATGTAGTGAGTAAGTAGGCCACTTCTGCAGCGATGTCATCACCAAACATCAGACTGAAATCCTGTATCTGCAGACAGGATGGAATACAGACAACATGGCATACATTTTAATGGGTTCACCCTATGACCAGGGATGTGATCTGTTTAAAGTCATTTTTCATTTCTGTTTGACTTTAAGGCAAGACAGTTAAAGAGCGACATACCAGCTGCAATGTCAAGAAATCTTGTAAAGGTGGTGAATATTTCAGAGGACTTCACTGGGTCATGAACCATTGTTTGGCGATGGGTGAAGGTCTGTTTCATCTTCTCCTTGACCATCATCAGTGCGATGCCCTCAAGACACTGGGTTTCTGTCATTAGCTGAAGAAACCCACTCCCATCTACTGGATTGTAATACTGCTCCTAAAAAACAAGAATGTCTTTTATTTTTTCTCCTTAAAAACTAAACACATGCCCTTGTCTGGAGAATTGCTAAAATCAAGGTCAACAGGTCTGATATCTGTGACGATCAACTTGTTGGGGTTAGGAGAAAGGTATGTACTTGTAGGGGTTAGGAGAAAGGTATGTTGGGACTTGGGACTAGTTCTGACCAATGGGCCATGGCTTGGAGCAGTGGTTCCCAAACTATTAGCTCAAGAGAAATTATGCCCAGGACCCAAGCTAGTGAAAACAGCAGATCTACAAGCTCACAATGCGGTGCGACGCATTGTGAGCTTGTAGATCTGCTGTTTTCACTAGTTTAGGCCATTTTCACTAACTACTTTTTTATACAAATATAAGGGACGTTAAAAAATGTGTCTGCGACCCACATTTGGATCCCGACCCACTGCTTGGGAACAAGTGGCCTAGTGGGCACCCACGCGATTTGCTACAATGTGATGTTGGGTTTAGTTTCTCAAAAACGTTAAGACAGTTTTTACCCCTTACACCAGAGGGCCACTTGTCTTTTTACTGGACCCCCTTGCGATGCCCACCACAGTAGCAAAAATGCACTATAGGCCTATGCACATTAAAAAATTATTTAACATGTGAAATTTAACTATAATCAAAATCACATACCTGTCAGTGGCTGAGTGTTTCTTCTCTTCTTTTGTCCCCCTGAGGCTTAGTTTTGAAGTGTTTTCACTCTCCATGCAAGAAACCCACTCCCATCTACTGGATTGTAATACTGCTCCTAAAAAACAAGAACGTGTTTTATTTTTTCTCCTTAAAAAACTAAACACATGCCCTTGTCTGGAGAATTGCTAAAATCAAGGTCAACAGGTCTGACATCTGTGGCGATCAACTTGTTGGGGTCAGCATATAGAAAATGTGTTGAAATTTAGTTGAAATCTCACTCTTGTCTTTTCGAGCAATTCCAGGAGGGGGAGTAAGGAAGTTAGACTTGTATTATGTACTTACATAGCCCAAAGTGCCCTAGGGATCGGCCAGGTATGGAAACAAGGCAGTGATTTGCGTAGTCCTCTTTAACACGCCTTGAAGGACTCTTCCTACAGTGTGCACGCGCACACACACACACACACACACACACACACACACACACACACACACACACACACACACACACACACACACACACACACACACACACATTATCAATTAATTAAACCAATTTGATTCCAGAAATTAAATTAAATGATCTGACAAATGATGATGGATCAAGCACATGCCTCCTTTGAGTGTCAGATGTGTGTCATTTTGTCTGGCTGGTGTCAGTGGTGTTAACATCAGCTCCACTATACGATCTAACATCAAAAGTAAACAACACTAAATACAAACTGGTCAAACATTGGCCAAATTGTCAGCTGATATAAGAAAGAGGCAACCAGTGTGAAAATAGCAGATCTACAAGCTCACTGCAGTCCAAGTGCTTGGTGGGTGGAGGGTCCCCAGTTAAAATGTGAATATTTTGGGAGGTCCCCATGCAGTTCAAATGTGATTATTTTGGGGGCTAACAGTCAACAACAGATTAAAATGTCAAGGTCTCCCCTTAACTCTAACAGTGTACAAATGGAACCAAATTAACCTGTTAGGGGTTGTTTGGTTCCATTTGTACACTCTCTGCTACCATTGAACAACTAGCAAATTGACATTAGCTAGCTAGCTACAAACAACACATGCTGCTAACATGGAACAATTGCTAACTAATGTTAGCTTATAGCCACACATACTACAGTACACAGCAAAGCACCTATGATAACACAAAACAAAAAAACTGCCACTTCTATCAAAAGGGCATAGTATAAGCTATTCAACACAGTTGGAACATTCAGTTCCTTTAGGATGTACTGTAATAACTTTAGCATCAGTTAGCATTAGCTTTGTATTTGTCTACTGGTTAGCATGGGCCCTTCAGGAAACACCACAGACAAAAACACCACAGACAACATTCTTAACATACATTATCCAGTGGTATAAGTATTGTTTACATTTCACCTACCAAAAGGAGATGATGGAGAGGAGAATTTAGTCCATGAGAGAGCCTTCAGCCTGCATTCACACTCACTGGCAGTGGCAGTGAGTCACTGAAAGCAATTCAAACAAACCGGTTCAATCCAGTTTCACTCTGCAGGCACATCAAAGCACTGTGTGATGTCACTGGTCTAACCAAGTTTGGGAACTTAACCCTGTAACTGCTGATGCAACAATGCATTGTTTCTCATGTGATGAACAACACTTATGCAAAGATTATATTAGATAATAAATTGATTGATAATGATAATAACAATAATTATTACAACTATTATAATTATAATACATACTATAAATAATTTTAATAATATAATTAATAGCCTATAATTATATTAATAAATCCGGATGTTATTTTACATAGGAATGTTATATTAGTTTTATATTAAAAAACACACAGCATCAATTATATATTTTTTCAGATAAAATACACTTATTCTGACTTGATTTTTGACATTGAGTCCGATGTAGTTGGTCCCGTCGCGTGAAAATGCTGGCTGTCCGTCACGTCACACTTTTCCCCAACTCATATCTCTGCCACCGTTGCCCCATGCCAAACTTTGCACACACAGTCCTTGCCTGGCAAACCACAACCTCCACCCCTCCCAGGACCCCCGGAGCTCCAGGGACCCCCTGTTCCAGCTGCCAAAAAGTGCAAAAATGACCAAATGACCACCCCAACAGGGCTGCTCATGGGGAATTCCCGGGGGGCCACCGACTCCGGCTGCTCCAGAACAGATCCAAAAGTGATTGCACCCCCTAGTGGAGCACCCCCTCCACTGCAGTGCACATAAAATGCCGTAACTCGGCCTAGGAGCGACCGGGAGAGCCGGGGCCGGTATCCACGCGTCCGCCTCGGCGGCGCGGAAATAGCCATTCGTAGACCGCCACCTAGTGGTGGACCCCTGCCACTGCAGCACGCTAAAAAGGCCATAACTCGGCCCCCCAGCAACCGGGGTGACCTGCATTAAGTAGAAAATAAGTACTATGCATGATAAATTGTGTTATATAAAACTTATATGCACATTATTTTGCAAATAAAAGTGAGATGTAGGCATTATGTATGGCATATATGCAAAAAGTCAGACATATATGAGCTATTTATGAGGCATTATATATGACATATATGCATAAGGTCAGACATATATGAGCTATATATGAGACATTATGTATGACATATATGCAAATATATGACCATGACTATGGCATATATGTTGATATATATAAGCCATATATGACACATATATGTTCCTATATATCCACATATATGAACATATATTACCCTGAATATGGCATATATGCAACATATATGTTTCATATATGTCACATATAATATCATATATGTGCATATATTTCCTTTCCGTGTGGGCATGCTTTCCAACAACTTCAGCTTCAGGGAAATTATAATGAACACATGATTAAAACAGGCTGCATTATAATGCAAATAATTGCTAGTCACTATCACTGTCATGTGTACCTATCCTGCTGCATCTTGTCTCCAGTCCTTGGCAACAACACCCCAAGTAGCATGCAATTCCCTTCTTCGCACATGAACAGTTTTTCTGGCAGCCTTTGATACAGCTACATGATATTGCCTTGTCCATTGATATAGGCCAGGCTGGCTCTGTAGATGGACAGGGGACTGCCTTCCCATGGCGGCAGCATGATATAGGCATCTATATCATGCTGCCACCCACCTACTAGACCTTCCAGAGCTGTGGGTGAGAACAGAGCAGGATGCATATCTTCCTATCCATCACATGGTCTCAGCCCTTGGACTCGCACAGTGTCGTGCCCTGCCCTTTATTCACAGCCTGAGTGGCAGAGATACCACCAGCTATCCCTTTTTCACTGGAAAGAAGGCATGGTTCAAGACCAGCATGGGTCTAGATCTCCCTGCACTTCAGGAGTTTGGTGAAAATTCCTCTTATTCCCTCTCAGAGGATGTCAAGAATCAGGCTAGAGACCTCACAATAGCTGTATATGCATCAAAAGCTGACCATTCGGAGGACTTTGACCTGGCAAAGCTGAGAGTGTACAAGTTCCTAAATAACCGATCAACCCTGTTGAAGCTGCTGCCACCTACAGAAAATGCCTTTGGCCTGCACCTGAAAAGAGCTGCTCTTGCAGCCATAATAGATAAAACTGCACACATCGCGAAGCCAGACATCCCTTGCTTCACTGAATATGGATGGTCTCTCAGTGATGGGAAGGCAGTCCCCTGTACATCTACAGAGCCAGCCTGGCCTATATCAATGGACAAGGCAATATCATGTAGCTGTATCAAAGGTTGCCAGAAAAACTGTTCATGTGCCATCCATCCATCCATCCATCTTCAACCGCTTATCCGGAATCGGGTCGCGGGGGTAACAGTTCCAACTGAGACTTCCAGATTTCCTTATCCTGCGCAACTTCCTCCACTCCCTCTGGGAGTATACCGAGGCATTCCCAGGCCAGTCTGGAGATATAATCCTTCCATCTGGTCTTAGGTCTGCCACGGGGTCTCCTCCCAGTGGGACGTGCATCGAGGACCTTCCTAGGAAGGCGCTCGGGGGGCATCCGTACTAGATGCCCGAACCACCTAAGCTGACTCCTTTCCAAGTGAAGGAGCAGCGGTTCTACTCCAAGTCTCTCTCGGGTGATTGAACTTCATGTGCGAAGAAGGGAATTGCATGCTACTTGAGGTGTCGTTGCCAAGGACTGGAGACAAGATGCAGCAGGATAGGTACACATGACATTGATAGTGACTAGCAATTATTTGCATTATAATGCAGCCTGTTTTAATCATGTGTTCATTATAATTTCCCTGAAGCTGAAGTTGTTGGAAAGCATGTGCATGTCTATGTGTGAAAGACCCACAAAGGCAGTTGCATTCATTTCATTGAGATAATCTCTCTCTTTTTTCTTTTTTTTTTTAAATAAAAAAATAATTTCTAAGATACATTGTTTTGGTCTCTGATTTTATCTGAAGTCATTGCTACAACTACATACAGTAGAATCGGACAGGAAATATAATATCTCGTTTACAGCCATTTTGACAACATGCAAATTCAAGAATAATACAGGTATAAGTCCCTTCTGTGCCATAAATCTTAGCAAATGGATTCATATTGCTTGTATTTGCAAAAGCAGTCAACAATCATCGTAGAAATTATGTTAAAGCTCTATTTTGGGAGTCCACCATCTTGCAAATATGCACAATAAAGGTCAAGACACACCCAATAATAAAATTAGCTATTCCATTGAGTCTCCCATGCTCAGACACCATGAAATAGACACCAAGTTTGCGTTTCTAGCTCATCTGGTTCAGAAGTTAGAGGCAAAACCTATTTTCTGGGTCCTTACATTATGGCGGCCATATTGTGGCGGCCATATTGGATTTCATGGAAACTTGCAATACAAAAAATGTTCATATGTATACCATTGATCAACCTGTGAAGTTTCGTGGAAATATCCCTCAGTTTAAAATTTTGCCCTATTCACCCCCCATTAAAACTAATAGGGGCTAATATTGAGGCGGCCATATTGGACTTTGTTGTACAAATTGACTGGGTTGTCCATATAGGTTGTGATCCTACTGGGTCATAGATAATATTTCTGGTGGACAACTTTTTATGTCGGGGCAAATGCAGCACACCTTCCTTTGCCCCCTGGGTACCAATAGTGGGAGAAATATGTAACAAAAAAAGGCAAATGTGTTCACTTCCGGCAGAAAGCGTGAAAATTTGCACCTAGGGGTATTTTTGTGTGCTGAATTAAAAAATTGACGGTCCCAAGCACTTTTCCCATGGGATCTGGTGGCTCTCATTCACTTACCATACTAGGGAAAAAAGACCCCCCAAAAATCTTCTTCAAGTAGCATGTGAGGGGTCAAACTAGGTGTTTTTCGGGATTCTGAATCCATTGCAAGCATTTGTTTTGCACGAAAAACATTCCTTTCCGAGAAATGGACACAACAAGACTTTGAAAAGTGATGACTCATCACTAAACCATAGTTTGTGGGGTCCATTTCTTCCCCAAGGAATGTTTTTTGTGCAAAACAAATGCTTGGAATGGATTCAGAATCATGAAAACCCCCTAGATAGACCCCTCACATGCTACTTAAAGAAGATTTTTGGGGGTCTTTTTTTCCTAACCCTAACCCTATGGTAAGTGAATGAGAGAAAAGTGAATTTGAGAAAAGTGCTTGGGACCGTCAATTTTTCAATTCAGCGCACAAAAATACCCCTAGGTGCAAATTTTCGCGCTTTCTGCCGGAAGTGAACACCTTTTTCACATATTTCTCCCACTACAAGGTTAACTTCCCCTTTCTTCTGAGCCTCAGCAACTGCCTTGTGGTTCCTCAGTTGTCTGAGAAGCTCGGATTGAGAGTGGCAGCAGCGGCTGAGGCAGCTGCAACAAGTTCAGGATTCAGCATGTCACTCTGGACTGATGCCTCCTCTGTGGCCCTCTGAAACATACTCTCCATGCTCTGCATAGCTGCTGGCTTGGGGGTGGGTATGGAACTTTTAAATACTTTTGTGTTTTTTTTTTCTTCTTACAGGCGACATCCACTTTCGTGGCCCCCAGGAGATTCAGCAGACTCTCCTTGCTACTCTTTGAGTGCCACAGTGTGAGAACACTGTGTATGTTCTGTGTTCTTTATCTCTACCACACTAAACCTTTCTGTTAGGATCCTTTCGGTGGGATCCCTTTCTGGGAGGACCCCTCCCCCGGATCCTCTCCCCCCCTTGCTGGTGTTGGTGTTGGTGTTGGTGGTGGTGATGGTGGATGCAGTAGCGGATGAGGACCCGTCTTTCCCGACCTCCTCCTGGACTGAGGCTGCTACTGTCATCATCTGTGGAAATAGCGTTGGCATTAACTGCATTGTTTAACTGCATGCCTTTTGAGGTTACAATAAATTCACATTTAGCAAGCTGTCAAAATCCCATATTAAATAAACTGCCACAAACACACGTCCAAGAAGTAAACAATCTACCAAAGTCAGATTAACATACACAAGTGTTACTAGTTACATTTTCTTATAAAGTGCTTCTGAATTGTTCCAGTGTGCTGGTTCAATGAGAGCATCCCGGAAGAGCGATTCTCCTTCAGATGAAGCGCAAGAGCGCCCTCTAGTGTAAAATACAAAACAGAAAAAAAGAAAAAAGAGGAATTTCCCGAATGGGATAAGTACACAAGAAGTGGTTCAGAAATCCAGAATTAGTTTGGGATAGGCACTCGAATGCACTTTTGTGTCGTGATATTTACAGTTAAATTTAGAACATGGTGTAATCATATGTATGTATTAACTTCATTAAGTTTAAATATCTTTACAGTCCCCAACCAGCATCTTCTTCCTTGCATGGACGTCCATATTCAAACTGGACAGCTTTACCTTGAGATTAACAATGCGAGCAGAAGGGTTTCTACTACGCGAGGACCCAGCTGAAACATAGTGCATGCTCTCTACCTTGATGGGGAAGTGTTCATCACACGCAGCATCAGTCTCCAGAGCTGAGGGCCACTCTATGCAGAAGGGTTTCACCCAACAAGTTTAAATAAAGGGATATGGAGTTCTACCTTTGGAGCTGGTTTCCCCACACTGGGTCACACAGTTTATTTTGCCCTGGAGAAGCAAGAAATTATTTTGTTAAAATGTGTTGTGCAAACTCCAAACCATTTATGGAGAGTTTATTTGCCACGCTAAAATGTACCATTTATATCAGCTATAACTTGAAGTTGGTCGTACAATTGTGTGTGATTGTGAAGAGATGCATCTCTAGTCGTTTTGGAGCCCTAGATGAGACTAGATGAGATTTACACGCTGCTGTGCCTGCACTCAACATGAATCAGATGAAACATAAACCTCTATCCAATCAGGATTTTTGTAACAGCCCTTTGGTGTTAACTTTGATAATATTTCATACAATTAGCCCTTTCATATTTTGGAAAATCTGCCAATCTCAAACTGTAAAACATGCATAGGCTGCACAATATTGTATTATGCATTTCAGGGTTTGGGACTTTTCTTTCTTTTTCTTTTTTTATTCCAATGAAGCGCTTCTTTATGGACCTCACATCTAGAGCTCTGTGCTTGTCCAATACTTTTACTTCCCACTTAAGCCCGGCAGCCTCACTTCCTGAACCTTTATAGTTGTTCCTGTTACCTCACTTAATGGAAGAGGACAAAACAGCAGCAGAACACCACTTTGACGAGTACCACCCTGACATTTAAAGGCATATTCAGGTTTAATGAAAATGTGGCTCCTCTCCAGCAGAGGGCGCGGGAGAGGAGTTTTTTGCCGCATCACAAGCACGCGCTTTGCCCAGCAGTTTCCTGTAATGGCGCCCAGTAAACAAACTGAAACAAACAAACTAACATCTTTACTCTATACAGCATGGATCGATTAAGCTCTACACATTCCAATCGGTAAGTGAAATAAAAAGTCATCTTTATTTACAAATGCAAACATATTTAGACATGTAACAATTACATTTAACTAACGCTACCGTATCGCTTGGCATGCGGCCGTGTTATAGTCCTCTTACTGGCCTTACAGCTTTGGAAATGTATATTTTTATTACACCATTATAATGTTCTCATTTTGATCACAAGACACAATTACTGAGTATTGGTAGGCCTACTTCTCTAGCTTTAGAATATGTATGATACTGATTTATACGAGACAGGCGCTGGCATTTTATTAGTTCAGTAGTTTATAATCTAAGCATAATGATTAGCAGACTCAAAACTTGTATTTGGACCATCATAACTAACCCGAACACTACGGTCCTTTTGATTTACAGACCTGTTTGATCATTCAGGGCTAGCGCTCTGCCTCTCTGGTAAATAATACTGTCTGGTAAATTATGTCTGGGGCAAAACAATATATATTTTGACACAGTATGTCCACACAAGCCGACGACGACCCTGTATCTGGATTAATAATTTTGGAGCTGCTAAATGATCTATGCTGCGGGTCTAGCGATAAATGAATAACGCTGCAGTTGAGGCATTTATTATGACTGCTAATCTAATCATTCTTTACCCTTTTTTTCATACAGGTACCTTGTTTCATCATCGCTGGATCTGGATTGATCTTCGCTCGTGAAGAGCACAACAAGAAAGCATACATAATGCTAACTAAAAGGCTTTTATTTTCTGAGCAGTCGTTACCATCACTAATGACCTGCATGAAAGACTGACATGATCTAAACATGATTAATAAAATGATGCTTTGATATACATAAACTGTAATGTCTCGATTTCATTTTGATCTAGTCAATGGTAAATGTTTTTTTGTATGTGGTAAGTTATTTGAATGTGTTCTGACCTCTGAAAGCTTACAATGATGGTCAGTTGTAAACATTGTGAAAACGCTATATTGTATTGTTTCATACACTAAAGCATTTTGGTATGAAACCCCATTTAAATGCAATATCATATCGTTTAGCTGCATAACATTTCTGGCATTTGTAATAAAAAAAAAAGTTTCAGGTTGACAAAACTTGTTTATTTAGGAACCGGTTTGCAGGTGAAAATGGGAAGTGGAGTGGAGTCTAGCATCTTCCAGACTGTAGAATAGCCTACCCTATTTGTGTGTATAGATTGCCTCATTATATATACATATATATTTTTCAAATGTTCAACGTTTATTGGTGTCATAATTGTAGTGTGATCGGATGTACAGCTGCTCTTCTTCAGACATCAAATTGGGGTCCCTGCCTGTATAGAAATAAAGGAGATGATGCTTAGATTAGATTTTCATGCAGAATAGATTTGCAGAATCGGTATATCTCTTATGTAGAAACTAGAAAGTCTTGCATGTAGAAGTACATTTGAATTGGTGAGACTAAAATAGACACAAAAGTAAATTTTACAATTTGTCATAAAACAGTACAATACATTGATCTAATGGCCTAGTGCAGTGTTTCTCAAAGCAGATTTCAAGGTCTCCCTTTATATCTGACAGTGTACAAATGGAACCAAATGAACCCTTCAGGGTCCAGAGTTACAGACTTGTATGCATTGACATGCAACCCCCCCAATTCGCACCTCGCTAAGGCTTTAGTATCACAATGGGATGTTTGAACAAAGAAACAAGCATTGCACAGTACCTATGCATATCAATAGACCTCCTGTAAGTAGCTAGGTGTTGAGCGACCCCCTCCAAACATCACTATGCACCACTGGGACAACAATTCATCTTTTATATAATGCTCTAATATATAAACCAACAGAATAACGTTCAGATCTTTCTGGAATAGCAAGCGTGGGTCTAACAAATGCGGCGTTGATATCATAGAGGTATAAAATATAGGATGACTTGATAATATGGGCTATGTTGTGAATGTACCTTACGATGCTAAAAGTAGTTCTGTAGATGCGTTTTACGTCAGCCGTATGTTGTGACTCACGTTGTGTTTATTCATGGCTGCAGCCATAGCTAGCTAGGCTGAAGTAACTTACAAGTAAAGTCTATTTGTCCTTTGTGTGGACATTGAAATCATTTACAAGTTATATACAAGACATATGTCTCATTTCATGGCCCCTGTTTATTAGATCAATGTATTGTTTTTAGGGCGGATTCACCCACAATGTGGCCAACTTTAAAACAAAACTTTTTACAAGAAATATAGCCCCAACCCCTTCAAAGATCCCAATGACAAACCCACCTAACAAACGTTTACTTAGGAAATAGATTGCTGCACTCTGACAATTATAAAATATTTCTTATTTACCTCCTTTCTTTGTTCAGCATCTCTCAGCCTGTTGTCCACATTCAACTTCCTGAAACTCTTCCCTTTGTAAAAAGTTAAACTGTCTAAGACACTAATCGATAAAAAACGAACGCGAAATAAAGTAAACATACAAGCAGAGACTTGAAATAGAAAGAGTAAATTAAAAAATAGCAAGTTAAAGCAGTTAAAACTGCCGCGGAATGTAGCGTAGTGGCTCAAGTGCCATTGTTTACAGAATGGAGAAACTGTGCACCCGCGCTTCACTGAGGGTGGACGCGCAGAGGAACAGACTAGAACGCGCACTGAGGCCATTCTCTATCCTGATTGGTGGAGATCTTTGTGGCGAAGGGAAAATTTCGAGCGAGCTATGCTCGTAACAGGGGACAGGGTGGAAGTCCATATATGGTCAGCGCACCTTATTGCGACGAAAACTAATGGGAAATGTGCAGACTGGATTTTTATTTGAATGAAAAACAAGTCCTGAATATGCCTTTAAGTTGCATTTGAAAATGTGGTTATTGCTTTGCCTGATAGCCATTTCAAAGGAATATGCATGAAGAAAATACAAGATGACACTGGATATTTTGAACAAAACTGTATTGCATTATTTCAACAATTGAGCTTGTGCTGAGGAGCCTGTTATATGAGACAGCTCGATGCACCGGAAATATGTCCTCATCTCATACTGGATCCTGTATTTTTTTGAAAATATGGACAGACAAAATGTGCCATAAGATGTTGGCAATTGATTATTATTATTATTGCCAAGACAATCAAGTCATTTTCCACCCCAGGGTAGCCGCAGGTGTGAACCACGGTGGCGTGGCTTGCCACGGGAGAGACCAGGAGGAGTAGACAGTCACTCGCCGCTCAGGTGTTCACCCTGGGAGGAGAGCGAGATGGAGCTGGAGTTGTGCGAGATGCTGCTCTCGGAGATGGAGGTTGGGTTGGCGGAGGGGGAGCCCCAAGATGAGCGAGTCGCTCCAGTGCTGCGCCCCAGGGGCTCAATTATGCGCTCAAGTCCTGGAGGGACTCGATCAACTCAGTTGGCAAGCCTTCCCAGCTGAATCTCCAGCATCCGGAAGCCCACCTGCTGCATATCCAGGAAGGGTCTGGCCTTATCCCTGGCGAGGTTCTGGTGGGAACATAGATGTTGACAATTTGCCATATTTTTTGCTCATCATCATCAAAGTGGAACTCATTAAACTGACTGAGCATGCTGTCTGTTTGGCCCTTTACCCACTTTCATGTCAGCAATGATTACACCTAGGTTAACTTCTTTTCTCCTGAGCCTCAGCAACTGCCTTGTGGTTCCTCAGTTGTCTGTCTCGGATTGAGAGTAGCGGCAGCGGCTGAGGCAGCTGCAACAAGTTCAGGATTCAGCATGTCACTCTGGACTGATGCCTCCTCTGTGGCCCTCTGAAACATACTCTCCATGCTCTGCATAGCTGCTGGCTTGGGCTTGGGGGTGGGTGTGGAACTTTTAAATACTTTTGTGTTTTTAAATTTCTTCTTACAGGCGACATCCACTTTCGTGGCCCCCAGGAGATTCAGCAGACTCTCCTTGCTACTCTTTGATGAGCCACAGTTTTTCTCACACTGTGTATGTTCCGTGTTCTTTATCTCTAAACCTTTCTGTTAGGATCCTTTCGGTGTGATCCCTGTCTGGGAGGACCCCTCCCCCGGATCCATCTCCTCCTCTGGCTCTCCCCCCGTTGCTGGTGTTGGTGGTGGTGATGGTGGATGCAGTAGCGGATGAGGACCCGTCTTTCCCGACCTCCTCCTGGACTGAGGCTGCTACAGTCATCATCTGTGGAAATAACGTTGGCATTAACTGCATTGTTTAACTGCATGCCTTTTGAGGTTACAATAAATTCACATTTAGTGTACATTTCTTTCCCCAGCGTAATCTTCGTAAGAATAGGCCTAATGCTTTTTTTAATTGTGAAATTGTGTATTATAATACGTTTTCACATGTTTCTGTTACTATTTAGAAACAGATCATTTTATTTAATTTCCAATGCTATTTAGCTGCCTCCATCATATACAGTATGTGTTGGACTACATAATTGACTTGTGCATTATAGTAGGCTAATGTCCGTTGTTTCTGACAATCCTTATTACACATGGCTTTACCTTGCCCTCCCACTCCCCAAATAACCTAACCACAGGTGGAATTGTAAGGATATTGCATTACCAGGTACCCCGCCGACCTCGTACCCCTCAAAACCTTCTATTTCAGGGGGGAGAACAGAGGCGGCGAGATCATCCGTGCGTGTCAAAACCTCAAACGTGGAAGGTCCTCCTCCCATGGCTGTCTGTTGTCGTCGGTTAGCGCTGACCTTTGAAGTGAATAATTGGATCATTTTAATGAATGGCAGGAGGTAAGGCTACGATACAAAGAGCCACGTGTATTAATCGCCAAGAGACATAAATATTCATCTATACAGGCTACAAACCTATCGTTTTCCGGATATTCCCCGAAATGTTTCTTTTTTTATTATTCTGCTTGGTGGTCCTGGGGATACCGCTAACCGCAACAACAGCCACTGTAAGCTCAGTTCACCCCCACTTGGCTACCTCAAGGTGGGGGGGTGGGGGGGTTGTCTGGCTGTGCCACAGATGAGGCGTGGCATGCCTTGACCCGATTGAATATTGATTGAATATTTTATTAGAAGTTTGCATAGCCTATAAGGTACAGGACAGTTGAATACCAGTAGAGTCGCTGGAATGAAAGACGCCAGGAATAGTCCGGCTGCCAACTTAGCATTTATGCTAAGTTGGTATCATAGGTATGATATTTGGTATATAGTTTTTTTATTGGCCAAAAATGTTGTCTATATATATACGTTCATGAAACCACCTGCTGACGGCCTGTCAGCATTGAGCAATTTCTTTTATAGGGGGTAAAAGTTTGGGCCCATCACTTACTATACACTATACTATAAAGGAAAACAATCTGCTTTAAGTAGCATGTGAGGGGTCAAACTAGGAGTTATTTAGTTATAATTATCCTGAATCCATTGCAAGAATTGGTTTGGCATGAAAAACATTCCTTGGCCTAAAAACAGACGCACAAAAATATGATTTCGTGATGAGTCATCACTTTTGATAGTTTTGTCGGGGCTGAGGTGGGGTATGGAATGTGACCGCCTATCAGCATTGAGTAATTTCTTTTATGGGGGTAAAAGTGTGGGGCCCATTCATTTACTATACACTATACTATAAAAGGAAAGAAATACCCCCAGAAATCTGCTTTAAGTAGCATGTGAGGGCCTGAGCAAATTAGGAGTTTATAATTATTCTGAATCCATTGCAAGCATTGGTTTGGCATGAAAAACATTCCTTGGCCTAAAAACAGATGGTAAAAAAAATATGTTTTAGTGATGAGTCACAATTTCGTGGTGGGCTTTTTAAGCCCAAGAAAGGTTTTCTGTCATTTACTCGAAATGCACTCCTCTTGGGTTATCGCGCCTCCTAGCGTGCGATACAGAGCTACACATATGCTCCCGAATGACAAAGTCGGAGGGTATGCCAGTCAAAACGCCCCGCCCCAACCGAGGGCATAAGGCGCGAGACTGGCATGTGTACTTCCTCTTCCGTTCCTCTGCACGCATGAGATACGGACGTCTACACATGTTACTCTACGACAATATTTAATTCTACAAGTTACTCATTCTAAAGATCAGTTCGAATTCAACTTTAGCCTTAGCGGTGAGTAGGACCATCACCCACGGGTTTCGTTCAACTTGGTCTGTTCTTCTCTGGTTTGTTCTTCGCTGTTTTCTTCTAACGATAGCCAGCGGCTAGCCTAGGTTAGCTTAGCTTACCTTCGTCATGTCTAGCGAGGGTCTGTTTACACCACCCCTCCCTCGACGCTGCGGGGATCCGGAGTGCAGCCGCTTCATCGCCGCTGAGGACCCGCATTCCATCTGCCTGGGCTGTCTGGAGCTACAACACGCATGGCAAGGTTTCTACTTCCCAAACAGCTGCGTGTTCTGCGCGACGATGGACGCGGCCGTTCTTCACCAGCGTCTGCTGGTGGTCATGAACATGGACGCTACAAGGCCCAAACAAAGCCACGTCGCTCGGGGAGCTCAGATGGAACACGGCGCTCAGATCCCCGCCACGCCAGGACAAAGAAGCGGGCCTGTTTCCAGCACCGCAGCAAGGTTTGTCCAGGCTGCTCCTAGTGTTAGCGAACCTATCCGCAGTAGCTTCGCTCCGATGTACACTATTTCTACCACAGCGCACAGTGGTGGACCCGGCATGTTCGGCTCCACCCCGCGCTTCTCCTTCACGCCCGGTCCTGGTTTGACCAGCACCGGGCCTCTCCAGGCCTCCGCCGCCCTGCAGGCTAGCCTCCAGGGACCACTCCAGGCGGGGCCATTGTCTCCGGTCGCCGCCGCGGCGGCCACCAGTGGGACTCCTCACCCCACCAACCCGTTCCTGATGACTCCCAGCCCGGTCACCGCCCCCCCCTCTTTCCCCCCTCTCTTAACGTCCCAGCAGAACGTACCACGTAAAGTGCCTCGCGGCTCGGACGAGTTTGGCACCTCCGAGGAGGAGGAAGATGCCATGGAAGGAGAAGAGGAGGAAGATGAAGAGGAGGAGGAGGACGGTTTGGTTCAAGAGGAGACAAGTGAGGACATTGTGATGCTAAGCCCCCGTCATGGCGGCACCCCTCGCACCTCACCCCAAGCCCCCCCCATCGCCCCTGCCAAGAAGGCAGCGGTGGATAAGGAGAAGGTGGGCGCCACAGCAGAATCCACCCCACAGGAACTGGACCTGCTGGCAGTGGTTGAGCTGGCGGTGGCCAAGATGGGCCTCACTATGCCAGTGGAGCCTCGCCCTGCGAGCTCAACGGAGATCAAGTTTGCGGGCAAGAGAGAGGTACAGACATCAAAATGTTGACGAACGTAGCGCTGTTGCGCTCGATCAGAATCAACGATTATTGGACGTCCCTCGATTTGAAGGACGCGTACCAGCATGTGGGAATTTACCCCCCACACAGAAAATTCCTGAGGTTCGGTTTCGAGGGGAAAGTGTACGAATACACTGTTCTCCCGTTCGGCCTCTCTCTGTCTCCCCGCGTGTTTGTCAAAGTGACACAAGCGGCTATAGCTCCCCTGCGGCAGCAGGGAATCCGACTTGCGACGTACCTGGACGATTGGTTAATAAGCGCAAGTTCGAGAGAGGAGGTGACGCGTCTCACCAATGTGGTGATGTCGCAGTTAACCTCTCTGGGGTTCAACATAAACTTCAAAAAGAGTATGTTAACACCAGCTCAGCAGACCACCTTTTTGGGGATCTCGCTGGACTCAGTAAATATGACGGCTCGACTCTCACAGGAGCGAATAGTCAAGATCGTGGCCTGCGCGAAATCTTTTCGCGTGGGCAGAGTGGTCACGTACAAGCGCTGCATGATTATGTCAGGGCTGATGGCCTCAACTATCCATCTACTCAGGCTGGGCAGGCTGTATATGAGGCCTTTTCAAAAGTGGATGTTGGCACTCAAGATCCACTCGACACAAGGTCGCCGCAAGGTCAAGGTGTCCCCAGGGTGTGTGTACACACTGAGACCGTGGGTGGACGTGACTCTTCTGTCCCAGGGGGTCAGTATGGGCGTGGTGGTGTCACGGAAAGTGATCACAACGGACGCCAGCCTCAGTGGTTGGGGCGCAACGCACGAGGGCCGTTCGGTGAGGGGAGTTTGGGACTCCGCTCTACAGAAGCGGCACATCAATTTTCTGGAATTAAAGGCAGTGTTTCTGGCGTTGAAACATTTTTTGCCTTTCGTGGAAGGGTGTCACGTGTTGATCAGGAAAGACAACACGACGACCATGTGCTATATCAACAAGCAGGGGGGCCTCTCCTCCCCGGCTCTCAATCAGCTGGCGCGGGATCTGACGCTGTGGTGGGAACCACGTTTGGCGTCGATCAAGGCGTCGCACATTCCGGGGCTTCTGAACAGCGGCGCAGATCTGCTGTCCAGGGGGGAGCCCCTTTATGCGAATTGGTCCCTCCACCCGGGAGTGGTGAGACAGATTTGGAGCAGGTTCGGTCAGCCTCAAGTCGACTTGTTCGCGTCAGCAGAGAACGTGAAGTGTACACTTTTCTTCTCTGCGACGGGGCCAGCCCCACTGGGGCTGGATGCTCTGGCTCACGACTGGCCGAAGGAACTGCTGTACGCGTTTCCTCCGTTGGAACTGATCCCCCAGACTTTGGAGAGGGTCAGGCGGTTCGGCCTCAAACTATTGTTGGTGGCTCCGGGGTGGGGCGTGTGGAGGTCGGAGATATCTCCCCTCCTTTACGACAACCCGTTGCCTCTGCCGCCAATCAGAGATCTGCTACGGCAGGCAGGGCAGGAGATCTTCCATCCCGACCCGGCGAAGCTAGACCTACAGGTTTGGCCCGTGAAGGGGAGTCTTTGAGCGCTTTGGGTCTGACGCCAGGGGCGGTTCAGACTATTCAAAGTGCTAGGGCTTCGTCCACGCGGTCGGCTTATGATAAGAGGGGGAGGATCTTTGAAGACTGGTGTGCGGAGCGTACGTCGCCGGTGGTGGCGTTTGAGGCTCCGGTCCAGCTTGTTGTGAATTTCCTTCAGGAAAAGCTAGAAAGTGGTCTTGCCTTTTCTACCATTAAAGGTTACTTGGCGGCGCTGTCAGCGTGCCATGTGGGCTTTGAGGGTAAGACGGTGGGTAGACACCGTCTGGTGGCTCGGTTTTTAGCGGGTGTGCACCAGCTTAAACCGGTTACTAGGTCCCTTTTCCCATCGTGGGATTTGGGTGTGGTGTTGGACGGGCTGTGCCGTCCACCGTTTGAGCCTCTGGAGGCGGCGAGCTTAAAGCTTTTGAGTTTTAAGACTAGTCTTTTGTTGGCTTTGTCTACAGCCAAGAGAGTCAGTGATCTGCATGCGTTATCGGTGGACCCGGTGTGCATGAGATTCTGTGAGGATGGCAAGAAGGTTCTGCTAAAACCCCATTTGGCGTTTGTCCCAAAGAACCGTGTGATTATACATGAGCCAACCGAGTTGGTGGCTTTTCATCCTCCTCCGTTTTCTTCGGAGGAGGATAGGCGTCTACATTGTCTTTGCCCGGTAAGATCCTTGAGGATTTACTGTGAGAAGACGAGGGCTATTAGAGCGTCAAACCAACTGTTTGTCACTTTTAAAAGTGGTCCTATACGGAAAGCGGTGGCTAAAGCTTCACTTTCAAGGTGGATTGTGCAGGCCATAAAGATGGCCTACACTTGTGCTAATGTGGCCAGGTCAGGGTACACTGGGGTTGATGACGAGTATTGTGGGTGGGCTCCTGGCGTCAGCGCGAATTTCAGCGCAGCCAGCGGACAGTTGGAACACACTTCCGTGAGAGGCGGCAGCAACAAACTGTTCCCGAGGGACACACGTCTCGAATGCGTGCGGAATTGATATTACGCTGGTGAGTTGGAATTGCAGTTTACTCCCGCACTATCGCTAAAAGACGTGTAGGTTGCCTGTCATCTTTCGCCTAGTTTGACATGTTGATTGCGTCGTATTCTCTAGGGAGAAAAGCCGCCAGCCGATACAGGGACGGGAGAAACGGCTGTGAGAGCTGTGTGTAAAACACAGCGTGCCGTGGCCCATGGTGGCGTGTCGTAACGCCGGGCGTTAAGTCATTTATTGAAACGTAAGTCTCTGTTTTGCTATATGGCCGTGTGGCTACTGGGCTATGGTAACGATATGTACTGTTATTCTGAGTAACTAAATGGGACAACATGTTTGTGGTTCTGTCTAGTGCACAGCACAAGGAAGCGTGAAGCCACGTTGAGTTTCGAGTGTGAATCAGTCAGCTGTTGTGTCTCGGTGAGTCCGTGGCTAATTCATATGCATGTGCTGTGTAACGTATGATAATGAGGGTTCATAAATGGTCATTGTGCTCATGTGCTGTGATGTTTATTATGTTTATTTCTGTGCCATTACAGGTGGTGATCATCCGTGGTCACTGCTTTTAGTTTTGCTTTATTAGATCAGAAACAGGGGTTTGTTAGGTTGAAGTTGATTTATTGTAAAGTTCCATTTGTCTCTATTATTATTGTTGGTATTGTGAATTGTGATTACTGCACTGTGCTTAATCTTATTGTTGAAACATATTCTTGACTCTATATTTTTATATCTTACAATCATTAATAAAGATTATATATTTTAATATAAAGTCGTTGTATTGCCTGTTACATGTCCGACGCCTCTTGTCACAGTTTGGCGCTGTGAGCAGGGTATTTTAAGTTTTTTTGTGACTTAGGCTAAGGGCATATAACAGTGCATAGAGAGACAGATGGAACTGGCATTTAGGGTGAGTTTAGTTATAGCATAAAAAGCAGTGACCACGCAGCGTCCACGAAGGAAGGCCGGGGAATCAGCCACCAGAAATCTGCTATCACAGTTTCCTGCCAGGCCGGGTGGACGAAGACCGTTGGTGAAGAGATCCATGTACTAAGGTGGAATTGAGACACACAAAAAGAAAAAAACAAGAATTGACACAGTCAATATAAACTCTGGTGTTCTGCCGCTTCCACGCATCGAAAAAGGAAAAAAACAAGAATTGACACAGTCAATATAAACTCTGGTGGATTGGTGTAAAAACATGAGTTTGGTGGACTTGCAACAGGAAGTGGCTACGCTTAAAGCCAGAGTGCAGGCTGATAAAGAGACTATAAGTCAGTTGAAAGATGAGAATGAAGCCTTATCGCAGAGAGCTGAGTCTGACTCAAGTAAACCTCCTGAGACTGCTCAGTCCTCCACTAATCAGGGGTTGGTGGGGGGGCAGGGTGGGACAGCGGGGGGTGAGAGCTTAGCTGGGGGCGCCAGAGAGCGCATTGTATATTTGCCAAAAGAGAAAAAATGTACAGTGTTCACTGGTGGGTCCAGTGCTATGTTTTATGATTGGCTTGATGAACTTAATGCCACTTTGATTTATCGTTCTTATACTGAAGCTGAAAAAGCCGCCTACATTTACGAGCAGTTGGGAGGTGAAGCAAGGCAAGAGATAAAGTATCGCCCTCATGGTGAACGGTCAAACCCAGTGTGTGTGTTGAATATTCTCAAAGAGATATATGGGCAGCCCCAGTCCCTCACTAAGTTGCAAAAACAGTTCTTTGATAGAAGACAGCGAGAGGGGGAGTCTGTCCGGGAATATTCACATGCATTAATGGCTATTATGGAAGAGATAAATCATTGTAATGTGAAAAACGCATGGTGTGGCGATTTTGCTTTGCGTGACCAATTTGCAGAAAACGTGGGTGAGGTTGGCCTACGTCGAGAGCTAAAGAAAACAATCCGTCAGAAACCAACCATTTCGTTTTTCGAGCTCCGCAGGGAGGCTTTCCAGTGGGGGGAGGAAGCTGATTGTGGGGTGGAACGTAGAAGGCGGGTGGGGGGTTCCTGTGAAGAAGCGGGGGCCACATCGGTGGAAACAAGTGTGGTTACTGCAGCAATGAAGCCTGACCCGACGCTTGCCAAGGTTTTTGAGATGTTACAAAAACAACAGGGTCTAATTGATGACCTATCACAAAAAATGGCCGCTACAATGTCGGTATCGGGACCCAAGCGAACAGAGAACCGTAAATGGCAACCTCGGTACAACGCGTCGGGTCAGCCGATTTGCTTTAAGTGCCAAACAGCTGGCCATATTGCGCGGAATTGTGTGGCGCCGCGGCCTAACCAGAGTCGTGAGCGTTCAGCGCATGCAGTGCCCGCCGGGCATGACAGAGCAGTGCAGATGTTAGAGCATCAGGGAAACTGTCCCCCCCTGTGGTGAAGAGTCAAACCACAGGTGGGGTGCAGCCAGGCTCAGTAACTGTCCCTCACATTGACCCACAAGTGTACGAGTGTTTGGTGGGGAAGTGTGACACTGTGGAAGTTTCAATGGGGGGGGTGAAGTTTCATTGCTTAATCGATTCTGGATCAAATGTCTCGTCAGTTACTGAGAGTTTTTTCTTTAAGCATTTACTGCCAAAATGGGGAAAAAGGTTGTCTGAATGCGGGTGGTTAACATTGAGTGGGGCTCATGGGTTGAATATTCCATACCTGGGCTACTTTACAACTGATGTGGAGGCGGTAGCGCTGGGTAGGACCATACCGCAGAGAGGTATATTAGTGGTGAAAGACCCAATTGGACAAGCTGCAAAAGAGCGTAAACAAGCAGTGCCGGGCTTGCTCGGGATGAATGTCATTAAGACATGTTATCAGCTATTGTGTCCTGCGCAGGGTCCTAGCCCACCGCTGCCCCTCCCAGACGCTCCTGGTTGGCAGACTGCCTTGGCAGCCTGTCAAAACGAACAAGCCGTTACATTGAAAAGTAAAATGTTTGCTGCAGCCGCCTCTCCTTTTACGGTGCCTGCGGGCTCTGTGTGTTTTGTTCCAGCGACCGGACCTAATAGTCTGTGCCTGTCGAGGGCATCAGTGTTAGTAGAGCCGTTAGGGTTGGAGGAGGGTAGCTTGCCAGGGGGGTTGCTGGTCTCCAACACGTATGTGGAGGCGAGCAATGGACATTTGGCTGTCCCGGTAATCAATGTGGGCTCCTCAGACATTAGGTTAGAGCCACAGACACGCCTCGCATCGCTGCATCTAGCTGAGGTGGTGGCTGGGGAGGGTGGCGCTGTGCATTTTGAACGGGTGGGTCCACAGGAAGAGCAGGTTATGATTAGGGAGCAGCATGGTTCACAAGGAGACGGGGAGCTGTCCCTTGAGATCGCTGCACTGCGCTTCCCGGGTTTCTCGGAGGATCAGGCAAGACAGGCAAGGCAACTGTTGGGCAAATTCGCTCACGTATTTGCATCCTCAGACAGTGATCTAGGATGCACAAACCTTATTTCTCATGGGATCCCAGTTGTTGATGACGTCCCTGTGAGCCAGAGGTACCGAAGGATCCCGCCCAGCCAGTATGAGGAAGTTAAAAACCACATTAAGAAGTTGTTGGAGCAGAAAGTGATTAGGGAGAGCAGTAGCCCGTACTCTTCCCCATTGGTGATTGTTCGAAAGAAGGATGGCTCGATGCGATTGTGTGTAGATTATAGGCGGTTGAACGCAAAGACCCGCAAGGATGCATTTCCGCTTCCACGCATCGAAGAGTCTTTAGATTCACTGAGTGGCGCAAGGTGGTTCTCTACGTTGGACTTGGCGAGCGGGTATAATCAGGTGGAGATGGTCGAGGGTGACCGGTCGAAGACGGCTTTCTGTACGCCTTTTGGGTTGTACGAGTTCAACCGAATGCCATTTGGGTTGTGCAACGCACCGGGAACTTTTCAAAGGCTTATGGAGCGCATCTTGGGTGATCAGCGATTTCAATCCTTGTTGCTTTACCTGGACGATGTCGTGGTCTTTTCTTCCACCTTTGAAGAGCACCTACGTCGGTTGGAGCTGGTCTTGTTACGGTTCGAGCAGTGTAACCTGAAAGTGAAATTCAGTAAATGCTCGTTTTTCAAGTCAGAGGTGTCATATCTTGGGCATGTCATCTCCTCGCAAGGGGTGTCGACTGACCCGGCTAAGATACGTGCAGTGGCAGAGTGGAAGAGTCCCCGGAACGGGGCGGAATTGGCCTCATTCTTGGGTTTTGCCTCCTTCTACCGCAGGTTTGTAAAGAACTTTGCGGGTCTGGCAGCGCCCCTTCATGCTCTTTCTGCACTTGGTTCCCCAAAGAAAGGTGGGCGTCCTCTTCCGACGCACGTATTCCAGAGGCACTGGAGCCCAGCGTGCGAAGAGGCATTCCAGAACTTGAAGCAGAAGTTGGTGTCTGCACCAGTCTTGGCATACGCGGACTTCGCTAAGCCGTTCACGCTGGAAATAGATGCCAGCCACCAGGGGCTGGGAGCGGTGCTGTCCCAAGAGTCTGGGGGCCGAAGAAGACCAGTGGCGTATGCCAGTAGAGGGTTGCGGTCATCAGAGCGGAACATGGAGAACTATAGTTCAATGAAGTTGGAGTTGCTCGGTCTTAAATGGGCAGTGACAGATACGTTTCGGGAATATTTGATCGGGAACAAGTTCACCGTGCTGACGGATAACAACCCGCTGAGCCATTTGCAGACGGCACGGTTGGGGGCCGTAGAGCAGCGATGGGTATCCGAGTTAGCGCGGTTTGATTACGAGATTGTTTATCGACCTGGTCGGCAGAATGGGGCTGCAGATGCGTTATCGAGGCAGTATTCGAACGTGGTCTCGGAATTAGAGCCTGTACTGAGTTGCCCGGGCTTACACCCGAGGGACGACTCCCCCAGGCCAGAGGAGTTACGCGCTGCATGGAATGAAGAGCAAGCAGTGGTGGACACTCCAGCAAACGTTTCTACGACTACCTTTCCGTCGTACAGTATGGATTCTCTGGCTCTGCTTCAACAAGCGGACCCGGATGTGGCGTCGTTCCTCAAGTACTGGCGGCGGGGGGAAAGGCCAGATAAGGGGGCGAGACGGACAGAGTCCACTAGGGTTCTAGAACTGTTGCGTCAGTGGGAAAGAGTGGTAGAACGGGAGGGAGTTCTGTACCGGATGCGGACAAATCCGAGAGAGGGCCAGCAAGAGCAGGTCATCTTGCCGAGGGCTTTGCATAAAGAAGTGTTGGTCCAGATGCACGGTGGGCATGGCCACCAAGGGATTGAGCGAACCTTTAAATTGGTAAGTGGAAGGTGTTATTGGCCCGGGATGTACCGTGATGTAGAGGATTTTTGTAAGTCCTGTGAGCGGTGTATTGTGTCCAAGGCCCCGCAACCAAGGGTGGTGACAGCAATGGGAAGCTTGCTGGCATCCAGGCCACTTGAAGTGGTAGCCATGGATTTCACTGTCCTGGAGTCGTCGTCTGACGGAAGGGAGAACGTGTTAGTCTTAACCGATGTGTTTACGAAGTTTACAGTTGCAGTTCCGACTCGGAACCAACAGGCTGTCACGGTGGCCAAGTGCTTGGTTAAACACTGGATCCAAACTTATGGGGTCCCAGCCCGGCTGCATTCCGACCAAGGCCGGTGTTTCGAAGGTGAGGTGGTGCGGTCGCTTTGTAAGTTGTATGGGATGAAGAAGAGTAGGACGAGCCCTTATCATCCACAGGGCAATGGGCAGTGCGAAAGGTTTAACCGAACCCTCCATGACCTGCTCCGGGCTCTGCCCCCGGAGAAGAAGAGGAGGTGGGCGGAATACCTGCCGGAGGTGGTGTATGCTTACAATACGACAGAACACCAGAGCACGGGATATTCCCCATATTTTCTCTTGTTTGGCCGGTCTCCTTGCACTCCCCTAGACCTCATGTTGGGGGGAGCGGATGAGGAGGTGGGAGGTGTGGGAGAATGGGTGCAGAGGCATCAAGAGCGACTGCAGGTAGCTTACAAGCAGGCTAGTGGCCAGATGCAAAAGGCAGCAGAGTCTCGCCGTCGGCATTGGGGGCCAGCATCCAAGGATGCAGATTTACAGCCAGGAGAGTTGGTTTATGTGCGGAATCGGAAGGTGGTTGGTAGGAATAAGATTCAGGACTTATGGCTCTCGAGTCCTCATATAATAATCAGTCGGTTGAGTCCCAAAAAGCCGGTGTATACTGTGATGCCTGCTGATGCGATGGGACCGCCCAGGACTGTGCACCGCTCGGAGCTCCGGCGGTGTGGTAAGGGCGTAAGGGAAAGTGAAGGTAGGGTGGTACCCCGAGCAGAAAGCCTAGGTGAGGAAAGTGAAGACGACAGCTTGTTGTGCGTAGGTATTGGTAGTGGGTCAGAAGAGGGTCGAATGGTGAACGCCGATCCCGCAGATGAGGGGCCGGAAAGGGAGTCGGACGACTCGGAGGAGGATGAGCGGTCCCGTCAACAAAGTGTCTCAGAACCCGAGGAGGAGCAGTCCATTCAAGGGGCGCAGGGCGCAGGCTCTGAACCAGTGGAACTGTCTCCACGCCCTGAGGTGCGTCGGACACGGCGATGCAATGCGGGGACGCATTCTAATCCCTATAATCTACCGCGGTCAGCCATCCGTAGCCAAGGTGGAACGAGTACGGGGGTAGGAGTTAGGGCTGTGCAGTTGGAGCAGTGGCATACGGGGGCGGGGTCCTTCGGTGCCAAAGGCAAGCAGGGATATCAGTGGGACACTGATAAGTTCTCTAGGGGGGTGAGTGTGGCCAGGTCAGGGTACACTGGGGTTGATGACGAGTATTGTGGGTGGGCTCCTGGCGTCAGCGCGAATTTCAGCGCAGCCAGCGGACAGTTGGAACACACTTCCGTGAGAGGCGGCAGCAACAAACTGTTCCCGAGGGACACACGTCTCGAATGCGTGCGGAATTGATATTACGCTGGTGAGTTGGAATTGCAGTTTACTCCCGCACTATCGCTAAAAGACGTGTAGGTTGCCTGTCATCTTTCGCCTAGTTTGACATGTTGATTGCGTCGTATTCTCTAGGGAGAAAAGCCGCCAGCCGATACAGGGACGGGAGAAACGGCTGTGAGAGCTGTGTGTAAAACACAGCGTGTCGTGGCCCATGGTGGCGTGTCGTAACGCCGGGCGTTAAGTCATTTATTGAAACGTAAGTCTCTGTTTTGCTATATGGCCGTGTGGCTACTGGGCTATGGTAACGATATGTACTGTTATTCTGAGTAACTAAATGGGACAACATGTTTGTGGTTCTGTCTAGTGCACAGCACAAGGAAGCGTGAAGCCACGTTGAGTTTCGAGTGTGAATCAGTCAGCTGTTGTGTCTCGGTGAGTCCGTGGCTAATTCATATGCATGTGCTGTGTAACGTATGATAATGAGGGTTCATAAATGGTCATTGTGCTCATGTGCTGTGATGTTTATTATGTTTATTTCTGTGCCATTACAGGTGGTGATCATCCGTGGTCACTGCTTTTAGTTTTGCTTTATTAGATCAGAAACAGGGGTTTGTTAGGTTGAAGTTGATTTATTGTAAAGTTCCATTTGTCTCTATTATTATTGTTGGTATTGTGAATTGTGATTACTGCACTGTGCTTAATCTTATTGTTGAAACATATTCTTGACTCTATATTTTTATATCTTACAATCATTAATAAAGATTATATATTTTAATATAAAGTCGTTGTATTGCCTGTTACATGTCCGACGCCTCTTGTCACACTAAAGTCCCGGTTCCTGAGAGCCTAAGGGCTCATGATACTAGGGGAATGTCGACCTCCTGGGCTCTAGCCAGGGGTGTCTCGATCCAGGAGATCTGTTCGGCGGCTAACTGGTCGACTCCGTCGACTTTTGTGGTTTTTTACCATTTGGACGTGGCTCCATCTTCATTGGCGCATTCGGTCCTGGGTGTTGCCGCCTCCTCTAGTTAAAGACTTTTTCCCCCCTTTTTTATAGCTGAGACCAAGTCCCTTTGCTCTCGGTAAAAGGGGGGGACCCTGTTTCCTTATAAAACGGCTGCTAGTGGGCCTATTAGTGAGTAGGCGGGCTCCAGCCTGTCAGGGTTTTATGAGGCGGACCTGGTCGGCCTATTAGTTCATGAGGCGGATTTCGGTCTGTCAGGGTCTTTCTACTTTCTTCCGCTCTCGAGTCCGGTGGGCTCGGGGCTCCGTGGGGGAGGGGCCACGCCGGGGGTGTGGTCTCCTGTCAGGCGGAGCGGGCGGAATTTGAGGGTGTGCGCTTCCGGGGGTTTATGTGACCCAAGAGGAGTGCATTTCGAGTAAATGACAGAAAACGAAAGGTTTCGTACGAAACCATGGTTTTCTTAGTTTAGGAGAAATGCACTCCTCAAACGCCCCTTCGCGCGCATGTTGCGTGCAGAGGAACGGTGTTGTTAAGAGGAAGTACACATGCCAGTCTCGCGCCTTATGCCCTCGGTTGGGGCGGGGCGTTTTGACTGGCATACCCTCCGACTTTGTCATTCGGGAGCATATGTGTAGCTCTGTATCGCACGCTAGGAGGCGCGATAACCCAAGAGGAGTGCATTTCTCCTATACTAAGAAAACCATGGTTTCGTACGAAACCTTTCGTTTTTCATGCAAGCACTGGATCACAGACAGCGTCTTGGCGTAGTGCCCAAATTACCACACTCATAATAGCAAAATGGCAAACTGGCACGTGCGATTCCCTTTCCAGGGAATCTGGTCTGTCTGGACGCCTGCGGGGATCGATACGTTGAGTAACTCATCGAGGCCATCTGTTCTCGCTGTGCCTCCTATAGAGCGTCTTGGGCCACAGAAATGAACAGGTCAGAGTGGATGTCTGCACCGTCCCTCCTGAACACTGGGCTCTTCTGGACCCGGAATGTGATGAACACCTCCTTCTTTTTGCCGATGGGCATCTTAACTGTCTGTCCGTCCTCCACCCCTGCAGGCACAGGGACAACCACCGTCTCCCTCCGTTTGGTCTGTCCTCTCCCGCGGCAGGAGTGGCAGGGGGTGGAGGTCACCGTGCCTCTTCCACATCAATGCAGACAAGGCATAACAAAGGGCCCTGTGTTAACAGTGTCCCAGCCAGACCCGTTGCAGTAGTGGCAGTGCTGGACCTTGGTCCCAGGCTCGTGGCCCTTGCCGTCACAACGCTGACAGGTGTCGTCCAAACTGACACACAACGCTTTTTTCAGTCCCTTTTCCGCCTGAGTGAACGTCAGCTCCGTGATGTACTCTTGTGGGTGAGAATACTTGCGAAATATCACAGTGAATTCTGCCTTGGTTGCTGCTAAGTAACTGCTCAAAGCATATAAGGATAGCATTGAAGTCTTCATCCTTACTATGAATATATCAATAGGTTAAAGGTGAAGTCATCTGAGTGCTCTGTCCCTTGTACCAATAATAAATGAAACCAATGTTGCTCTGGGTAATTATCCACTTTTCTCAGTGCTTCCACCGGCCCTGCCCGTGTCTATAAGACACGGGCTAATTCTGTAAAGAGACATAAGGTTACTACATTTAACTGTTTTTCTCCATTAAAAGGTAACACATAAAAATAACACAAAACTGGGGGCGTGTTTAGTGGCGAACCTTACAGTTACCCTCCCTGGCTTCTATGGTGTTTGCTTCAAGTTCTCACTTTATACCGTAGCTAACTGAAAAAAGGTTTGCCTTGTAGGCTACACAATCTTCTGTCACACAGGGCCGGTGGCTTGGGTGCCAGGAGGCACTTTTGGCCAGTGTGGCTTTGAGGATTATCTTAACAGAATTCAGTTCCCATCTTCTGTTAAACTGCTTGCAATGTCACACTAATACAATTGATTGCAGGCATGTTCATCGGACAAGAAAGAGTTCTCTCATACAGTCATACTATGGGTCTTCTCTCAGCATGTCAAATGTTTAGTACTTTTCACCGCCTCACCTATGAATAAGTATTTATTCTCCATCAAGGCCACAAGCTCAGAAGAGAGTTAACAAATAAGACAAAATATATTTAGGCTAACTCAAATGGGACAATTCCCATTCCATGTTAATTATATAAATTGTCCAAACCAGTGATTCAAACCCTTAGTTGTTAGTTACACCATGCCAATTATATTAATTATATTGTTCTCATCGTTTTAAAACAAACACACTGTATCTTTAAAATATAGTTGTCTCCTGTTAAGATAAATATTGTCCTAAATGTAGTCGTCTGTTAAGATGCATAGCTTCCTCCTTGTCTGTCAGCTGATCTGGATCAGTTTCTGCCATACTTATTTATTTAGTTGTATTTCACTTTCACAACAAATAGAATGGATTCTATACAAGTCTTGCCTCTTTATTCACTCTATTATTATTCACAATTTGGCCAATGTTTGACCAGTTTTTCATAGTAGCCTAATAGTTTATAATAGTTACTTTTTTGTTACTTGCCTGATCCTGGGTTCCATGCTCACTGTAGACCCTCCCGTCAATTAACTCTCACGTCAATTTTTGAAAATCCAAAACCCAACAGTGGATGAATGTTTGAGAAGAACACCTACGATTATGCTAGTTCGACCACCACCCCGTCTATGTCCTGTTCAAAGCAGAATCTTTGTTGGCTTTCCGTGATAGGGACGAAGACAGGGTGAATGGCACTGCATCAACCTGCCTTTGTAGGAACTTTCCTACGTCCCCCAAATTCCCTGAATGGTGGACTGTGTGGATGGAAGGTCAAAGGCCTTCTGAAGTGTCACCTCTTCAACAACACGCACCTTTGAAGTCTTCATCCTTAATGTATGAATCTCTCAGTAGGTTAAAGGAACATTCCATATGGACCTTGTTTTTAACACATGTAGATCCATCTTAAGTACAATGAATGCTGTGATGTCAGGGTGCTGCTGAGCCAGGCATCTGATTAACGCTGCATACCCAGGGGGCAAACCAGCCTTTTTTTAGGAAACCTGCATTTGCCCCGACATAAAAGGTTGTCCACCAGAAATATTATCTATGACCCAGTAGGATCACAACCTATATGGACAACCCAGTCAATTTGTACGGCAAAGTTCCAATATGGCCGCCTCAATATTAGCCCCTATTAGTTTTAATGGGGGGTGAATAGGGAAAATTTTTAAACTGAGGGATATTTCCACGAAACTTCACAGGTTGATCAATGCTATACATATGAACATTTTTTGTATTGCAAGTTTCCATGAAATCCAATATGGCCACCACAATATGGCCGCCATAATGTAAGGACCCAGAAAATAGGTTTTGCCTCTAACTTCTGAACCAGATGAGCTAGAAACGCAAACTTGGTGTCTATTTCATGGTGTCTGACCATGGGAGACTCAATGGAATAGCTCATTTTATTATTGGGTGTGTCTGGACCTTTATTGTGCATATTTGCAAGATGGTGGATTCCCAAAATAGAGCTTTAACATAATTTCTACCATGATTGTTGACTGCTTTTGCAAATACAAGCAATATGAATCCATTTGCTAAGATTTATGGCACAGAAGGGACTTATACCTGTATTATTCTTGAGTTTGCATGTTGTCAAAATGGCTGTAAACGAGATATTATATTTCCTGTCCGATTCTACTGTATGTAGTAGTTATAGCAATGACTTCAGATAAAATCAGAGACCAAAACAATGTATCTTAGAAATTATTTTTTTATTTAAAAAGTTAATAAAAAAAGAGAGAGATTATCTCAATGAAATGAATGCAACTGCCTTTTTGGGTCTTTCACACATAGACATGCACATGCTTTCCAACAACTTCAGCTTCAGGGAAATTATAATGAACACATGATTAAAACAGGCTGCATTATAATGCAAATAATTGCTAGTCACTATCACTGTCATGTGTACCTATCCTGCTGCATCTTGTCTCCAGTCCTTGGCAACGACACCCCAAGTAGCATGCAATTCCCTTCTTCGCACATGAAGTTCAATCACCCGAGAGAGACTTGGAGTAGAACCGCTGCTCCTTCACTTGGAAAGGAGTCAGCTTAGGTGGTTCGGGCATCTAGTACGGATGCCCCCCGAGCACCTTCCTAGGAAGGTCCTCGATGCACATCCAACTGGGAGGAGACCCCGTGGCAGACCTAAGACCAGATGGAAGGATTATATCTCCAAACTGGCCTGGGAATGCCTCGGTATACTCCCAGAGGGAGTGGAGGAAGTTACGCAGGATATGGAAATCTGGAAGTCTCAGTTGGAACCGTTACCCCCACGACCCGATTCCGGATAAGCGGTTGAAGATGGATGGATGGATGGATGGCACATGAACAGTTTTTCTGGCAGCCTTTGATACAGCTACATGATATTGCCTTGTCCATTGATATAGGCCAAGCTGGCTCTGTAGATGGACAGGGGACTGCCTTCCCATCACTGAGAGACCATCCATATTCAGTGAAGCAAGGGATGTCTGGCTTCGCGATGTGTGCAGTTTTATCTATTATGGCTGCAAGAGCAGCTCTTTTCAGGTGCAGGCCAAAGGCATTTTCTGTAGGTGGCAGCAGCTTCAACAGGGTTGATCGGTTATTTAGGAACTTGTACACTCTCAGCTTTGCCAGGTCAAAGTCCTCCGAATGGTCAGCTTTTGATGCATATACAGCTATTGTGAGGTCTCTAGCCTGATTCTTGACATCCTCTGAGAGGGAATAAGAGGAATTTTCACCAAACTCCTGAAGTGCAGGGAGATCTAGACCCATGCTGGTCTTGAACCATGCCTTCTTTCCAGTGAAAAAGGGATAGCTGGTGGTATCTCTGCCACTCAGGCTGTGAATAAAGGGCAGGGCACGACACTGTGCGAGTCCAAGGGCTGAGACCATGTGATGGATAGGAAGATATGCATCCTGCTCTGTTCTCACCCACAGCTCTGGAAGGTCTAGGAGGTGGGTGGCAGCATGATATAGATGCCTATATCATGCTGCCGTCATGGGAAGGCAGTCCCCTGTCCATCTACAGAGCCAGCCTGGCCTATATCAATGGACAAGGCAATATCATGTAGCTTTATCAAATGGTGCCAGAAAAACTGGCACCAAGAAGGGAATTGCATGCTACTTGGGGTGTCGTTGCCAAGGACTGGAGACAAGATGCAGCAGGATAGGTACACATGACAGTGATAGTGACTAGCAATTATTTGCATTATAATGCAGCCTGTTTTAATCATGTGTTCATTATAATTTCCCTGAAGCTGAAGTTGTTGGAAAGCATGTGCATGTCTATGTGTGAAAGACCCAAAAAGGCAGTTGCATTCATTTCATTGAGATAATCTCTCTTTTTTTTATTAATTTTTTAAATAAAAAAATAATTTCTAAGATACATTGTTTTGGTCTCTGATTTTATCTGAAGTCATTGCTACAACAACAGGTTCTCACCCCTAATGCTTCATACAACCGACGCAATCTTAAATACCGAATGCTTCTCACCATAGACGCGGACGGATTGCCTAATGTCTCAAGGGTTAGACGCATTGGGTGGTCTAAGAAGAAAGAAAAAAAAGTAGTTCCTGATGCGGGATTCGATACCGCTCTGAAGGCTTCTTGGTTTACCAGCCACCCATCGCTACCGTTCACGCCACTATAAACGACGGAGCGGCGCCGTCTCAGGCGCCGATGACCCCCGTGAGTCGCCACCGAGGCGAGCGATAGCGAGCCGAGTTGCCGCGACGAGCGGTGGGAACGGCGCATGAGCCGACTCAGCCGCGTTACCGAATTACGTGCCGTTATGGACAGAATAGTAAATCTTGACCAGGGGACTGCTTCCGCCTCCGAATGTGGCTCAAAGAAGGGACTACATTATCATTCCACGTTTTGTCAAAGATAAAAGCACAAAAAAAAAGGTACTTCCCAGACACTCTGGTTAGCTCAGTCGGTAGAGCATGGAGATACAAATCCAGGGATCGGGGTTCGATTCCCCGCGACTGGCCGTCAGTGAAAAATATTCCAGTAAACACATGTCGGCGCATGCGTACCAAGACTCTGTCTCGTCCAAAAACTCTCCGTCGCACCCTAGACGCAATAGTCACTCCCAAAACTTCACAGGGGTAAAGGAAAGCAAAGACACGGCGTCGGGAGGGTGAAGCAAAGGGAGTGAGAATGGGTTGGCTACAACTACATACAGTAGAATCGGACAGGAAATATAATATCTCGTTTACAGCCATTTTGACAACATGCAAACTCAAGAATAATACAGGTATAAGTCTCTTCTGTGCCATAAATCTTAGCAAATGGATTCATATTGCTTGTATTTGCAAAAGCAGTCAACAATCATGGTAGAAATTATGTTAAAGCTCTATTTTGGGAGTCCACCATCTTGCAAATATGCACAATAAAGGTCCAGACACACCCAATAATAAAATTAGCTATTCCATTGAGTCTCCCATGGTCAGACACCATGAAATAGACACCAAGTTTGCGTTTCTAGCTCATCTGGTTCAGAAGTTAGAGGCAAAACCTATTTTCTGGGTCCTTACATTATGGCGGCCATATTGTGGCGGCCATATTGGATTTCATGGAAACTTGCAATACAAAAAATGTTCATATGTATACCATTGATCAACCTGTGAAGTTTCGTGGAAATATCCCTCAGTTTAAAAATTTTCCCTATTCACCCCCCATTAAAACTAATAGGGGCTAATATTGAGGCGGCCATATTGGAACTTTGCCGTACAAATTGACCGGGTTGTCCATATAGGTTGTGATCCTACTGGGTCATAGATAATATTTCTGGTGGACAACCTTTTATGTCGGGGCAAATGCAGCACACCTTCCTTTGCCCCCAGGGTAGCATGTCCAAATCTCTGCCACATCCACCATGATCACCTTCTTTGACCGTGTTCCAGGGATCCACAAGGAAGGATCTCTCCAAATGGTGTCTTTTGACTTTTGATGGAGTGGCCAGGAGTGTCCAGTAGAATTATTAGTGTGTGACTTTACTGCATTTGGGGAACCTATTACAGACACTCTCAAAATCACACATTCAATCCACCATTTAATGTCTGACATCACATGTAGATTCATTTCAGAGCTTAGATTGTCTCACATAACTTTGTGTTTCTGTGTCCACATTCTTTTACTATTTAAAGGACAACTTTTTTACAACAAGGGTTCATATTTCAGATTGCATTTAGAGAAACTAAAGGATGACTGTTAAAATGTTTTCATTTACTGCTTTCTATTGTTTTAGCGATATCAGTGGGTGGGAGCATGCTTACAAGTGGATAGGCTAAATATGTATTGTATTTTTAGACACAATAAGCCAATTCCCAAGATGCACCACAATCTTTCATGGGCAGATGTGACTTATGGGGCTAGTAGTATTACTGTAAATAGTACTAAATAAATCACCTGCTTATTGTGTCTGAAAACTATTATTTAGCCACTTGTATGCATGCCCCACTCACTGAAATCGAGTTGTGTCGTCAAACGTTGTTGTCTCCCCTGTGAGCAGCTTGAGGGGCTCTCTAGGTCGTCCTCAGACGAGCCTTCCATCGTCGCTTCCAGTCATCCCGGTTCTCCATACATCTGGCCAGCTCGTTGGTACTTTGCGCTCCTACGTCTTTCTTGAGTACATCCACGTATGTTATTGTGGGACGTCCTCGTGACCGGTGCCCATGTGTTGGTTCCCACAGCACCAGTTTGCTGGCAGGAAGCTCCTGGTGTCTTTGGCAGTGTCCTGTCCTGATAGTCTCATTCTTCTGTCAGCAATTTTCTCGCTCACCCTTGGTATTCCCTCATACAGGCTCTTGTTGGTAACATGTGCACTCTTACTGATGTTAAGTACTGCACGCAGCATTCTAGTGTAGCACCCGTCAAGAGTCTTCTGCAGGGTTGGCTTCAGGGTCCAGCATTCACTGCCATAGAGGAGAACAGACTCCACTGTTGCAAAGAAGAAGCTGAGTTTAATTTGGCGGGGGAGGTTGGAGTTCCATACACTGTTCATGCCATTCAAGGCCCTCCATGCAAGTGCCTTCCTCACTTGAAGATCTTTCTCGGTTGAGTTCCGGAGGGGAAGTGGATAAACCAGGAGTGATAAACCATTCCCCCCTGTCCTGCACGCGGCGAATCCCTTTCTGACATGAGATGACACAGTTTCATGTTGGGCAGAAATAAATAAATAATAGCTCATTAGGATCATTAACATTCAATCCACCATTTAATGTCTGACATCACATGAAGATTCATTTCAGAGCTTAGATTGTCACACCTTTGTGTTTTTGCAATGGTTTCAATTACACTTATGCATGAACTTGTAACTTGTTAACCATTTAACTTGCAATAACTACAATGACAATAAAAATAAAATAGGAGTGGCTTGGCTTATCCTACACAAGCCCCAGTTGTCTGACCTGGACCAACTTCTGTTTTCAAATTTAGCAAGGAGCTTGCAAATGTTCCTGGCTGATAAAAAAAAGTCAGGCCATGTTTGGACTCAAATCGAATTGCACCTGGATAGTGCACCATGAAGTGGTACTGGATAAAATTGTTTCCAGGTACCAACCATCCCCTCTGCCAACAAACCCTCGGAGGCCCCATGACCAGCTGTGTCGTCAAACGTTATTGTCCCCCCTGTGAGCAGCTTGAAGGGCACCAGCGATGCCCTCCTTCTAGGCGCAGAAGGAGGTGTGTCTGGTGCCCATTGGTCCAATGGCGGCTTGGGGCACGAGGAGGTGGAGGCGCCTGTGGTGCCTTCCTGGGACCGGTGGTGGAAGGAGGGGTGGAGGTGGGTAAGGATGAGGAGGCTCTAGAGGAGGGTCCTCGTCCGTTGTCACACGGTAGTCGTCTTCCTGCAACATGAAAGCAGTTAAACCTAGAATAACCATCATGCAAAATCATGATCAAAATGCATCACCCTTCGCCATTCACAACCTTTTTGTTGTACTAGTTAACTAAAACAAAGCTAAGCCTCATCACATTAAACTTGGTTCATTTAGGCCTGACCTAAGTCAAATACTATTGTGTGTTCCCGGCATGAATGGGTTAACTCAAGATTCGTTCCCACTTCCCAAGTATTATTAATATATATATATATATATATATATATATATAATATATATATATATATATATATATATATATATATATAATATATATATTTTTTTTTTTTACGTTTCCTAAGTACCTTCCTATGCAATCTTCTAATGAAGTTTCAAATCAAAACGTGTGTGCGTGTGTGTGTGTGTGTGTGTGTGTGTGTGTGCGCGTGCGTGCTTGCGTGTGTTTGTGTGTGTGCAGCTTTTACACTGCCACCTGGTATCTGTCGTGATGCCCATTTTTAGGCACACCTTGCACTTCCTGCGAGGGCCAGGTTCCTGTGGTGGTGGGCTACTGCACAAGTCAGTTCCCTCTTCCTCCTCCTCCCAGGCTGTGGTGATGTTTGAAGGGAAGCCGCGGTCCGTTCTGTACGTCAGAATATCGCCATGAACAATCCTCATTCTGTCTGGCACTGCCTTCCTCCTTCTCCACCACTGCTGACAGCTGTTTCTCCGCTCTCAGGTTGTACAGTTTGATCAGCTCCTCTATGGTGGGCAGTGGAGGCAGGCGGAACCAGGAGCCTGCCATGTTTCTCGCCAGCACTGTGGACAGTCCTTCTCCTGTCACTACTTGCTACTATACTGCTAGCGTTTGCTTGGAGGAAACGAGGGGCAGACAGGCTATCCAGCAACGAAACAACAGTGTCCGGGATTTAAGAATACACACCACTATAATGCTTCAGGTTGAAGCGGCAGTGTCACTCAAAATGTAACTTTTGATCCTGTATTTGATAGACTTTCGGACGGCCACGCCACTTCAGCATCCATTCATCAGTGATTATCTTCTCACCGGGGGCAAACATCTCACGGAACTTGGCCAGCAGGTACTCGACGACAGGTCTGACTCTGTAGAGCCTGTTACTGTGGTCAATATTGGCTTCATCTCAGAAGCGCAGAAAACGCCAGATGATCTGGAAGCAGTTCCTGCTTATTGTCACACCGAAATGAGGAGTGGTAATGACGGGATTAGTGGACCAGTGCTGCTCTATCTCTGGTTTGTGTGCACGTTCGCTGTGAAGAAGAGCAGGCCGAAGAAGTTTTCCAACACTCCCACCGTCACCTCCTTCCATGCATGGATTCTGGCGTGTGGACGCGGAACTCCAGACGCTGCTGCTCTGGACGGCTCTGCTCTGATGCACGCCACTCCATTCTGGTTGGTCTGCAGACAGATGACCCAGAGCAGCTCATCGGTCAGACAGAGCTCCAGGAAGTCCGCCGGGTCATCTAACTGGAGCTCAGCAGCTGCGTTGCGCGGACCAGGAGTGGCAGTGAAGGGGATTGCCGTTGGCTGCCAGTTCTCTGTCGTCCACACAGAGTCTGCTTCTGCAGCCGGACCGCTTCGACAGGGCCTGCCAACTGTAGATGATAGAAAAACCAAATTAATAAATTATAGTGTGTATGTATTTTATAATTATATAATTAATATTTGTTGTATTTGTGTAGTAACTGTGCAGATGGCACTGCAGATGAGGTCCATCTGGTTGTCTGAAATCACAAAACATAGGTTGGTAACTATAAATGTAAGATGTACAAAATTTCAAATCAATTGTTTTCACCCACAGCATAACTCCTGTGGCGCAGAAAAGGGTTATTACCACTTGTAGGGCCAAGAGATGGTGCAGGTAGAGACTGGTCCAACTCATCCTCACCTGAAATAAAATATCAAATACTTTTGTAAATATGTACATCAAATCAACTTAGAATAAACACATAACATCAAATGCAAAGATACTGCATCTTCTACATTATACTGGGGTCATACTGGGGCCAGGGCCCAGCATGTTGTCCCCACTATACTGCATTTACTATAACAGTAGAATATGCAGTGAGCCATACCTGCATTTGATTATGTGACACACACAAACACTGGTCCCTGGTCACTATCCGGGCAGTGGGCTTCCTCACCCTGCCACGAACCGGATCCCCGGCGTCGCCTGGTCCACTAGCTGTGGGCTTCTCCTCCTTTGGGGGAACAGAGGGCTTCTCCCTCCTCCTTCGAGGGAACGGAGGGCGCACTAACGGGAGCCTTCGGTTTCTGTTTCTCAGACACAGGAGGATCCGGTGCTGCTTGAGCACGACGAAACATCTCAACGAGAGTGGGCTGGCGACCAGGCCCACTCGATGGTGTCGGCCTGGGGTGTTTTCTTTTAGCAGCACGTTTGCCTACCATCTTGCCCTTTCTATCTTTCCCTCTCTCTCTCTCCTCTCTCAATCTACCACCTCGCCTCACTCCTTTATATATATATTTGACCTTTTAGGATTTTATTTTATCCTACAATAAATTCAATCAGATTTAATTTGATTCTTGTATTGGAATCCTTCAAGTAATTTAAAATATGATTTGTTATTTTGGAATCCTATAGAATCCAATACTTCAGCTGCTGCTCCAGCGTCCTATGATGCTTTAATTCCAACGTTACCTGTGCTGGTTGAGCAGCCACCATGGTGGTGGGGTTGGGTTGGGTCAGATGTTCCTCCTCCTCCACATAGTCCAGGAACACAAACTGCTCTTCTCTGTCTGGGTTTACCATGGAGGTGTAGCTGTTAAGACTCCTGTTCTTGTCCACAGCCTCCCAGGGTGTTGCTCTGTCTCTGTCTGCCCGGGAACAGAGGCAGGTCGCCGGGCTGCCGTCCACCCAGCCTCCCGTTGTCTGCTATTGGTCAACAACACAGAGCAGGCAGACACATGACAACAAACATGTCTGGAACAAAAGACTCTCAGAAGCGGAGCTCGTATTTAAGTTGAAAATAATGTTGTTTATACTAAAAAGTACATGTTCATCACACTGGGGAAAAAAACTAAACAAACAATGGGTCAGCGTGTCTGAAATCCAATCAGATTTAATTTGATTATTGTATTGGAATCCTTCAAGTCCTTCAATATTTAGGAATATGATTTGTTATTTTGGAATCCTATGGAATCCTATAGGATATTGTATCTATATAATATGTATATTCCCATTTAACTGTAGGCTTCTGAAAGAAATGAAAGCAAACATACTGTAATTGAGCCCACACTGTTTCGTAGGAACAGTATTTCTAGTGGTAATATATTCCACCTCTGGGGAGCAGTGACTGCTCATTACCTTGGAGTTGGAAGTCCATTCATTGTTAAGTAGACAAGCCTCCCGCCCGTCCCTTCACGGTAGCTGCGATGTCCCTGTCGAGCCGGCAGGCTGTGGGACCTGCTACCTCGATTGCCATGTCCGGGATAGAGGGAGTTAGCCAACTTTCTGTGACTATAATCACACAGCTATTCTTCGCTGTCTTATCTTCTGCCACCATGAGCCTCACCTCGTCCATTTTGATCACTATCGATCTCGCATTTGTGAGAAATAGACTCTTAATTACCGGTTTGTTTGGATCATGCTTCAGTCTGGCTAGCACTCCGCCTCTAACGCCGCCTCCTCCTCCTGCGTTTCCCAGCGGGAAACGGGATCCTCGCTTCTCCTGGACATATCGTGATCTCCTCTGGAATCTTTTGCTTGCATGCAAAAGCAGTTGAGATGGTCTGTTCACATCTTAATCCGATCTCTAGTAGGTCGTGTTGAGCATAGAAACCCTTCTCAAAAAATCAAACCTCGGTTTGAAGTGAAGCGGTGAATTTTTATTCTACAGGTATGTGTTCTAGAGCTACGAAATCTGTGTTCTAGATCTATACATTCTGTGTTCTAGATCTATACTTTCTATGTTAGTTCTATATTTTTAAGAATTCTGAACGAATGAATGATTTTGTCTGGAGGGCCAAATTGTCATGTGAAGCTTGACCAATCCTCAATTCTGCATGCACGGGACATGTACGGGACAAAGCCACTCCTTGAGAATCTATGGGAATCCTCAAAAAAAAAAACATGTACGGGACAGACAAAGCCACTCCTTGGAAGCGGCTTTCACCGCTTCAACAACGCACTTCTAGGGAGAGCTGTAGACATCGCGAGCGATCGCGCCACCATCTTGCCTTAAGAATAGGGTTTTGCTAAATTAAGTGCTATTCTTCTTCTTGACTGTGAGTCTCTGCGCCCCCTTGTGGGACAGTGTAGTGTCCACCAGCGCGGGGGGCTTGGTGGTCTTGTAGGCAGCGGACTTCCTGATGTGCTCCCCCTTCACGGTGGCGATGTGTGGCAGCAGTGGAGGGGTCCTCAGACCCAGGCTGGTGCCCTGCGGCCGGTGGGCCCTGAGCAGCATTCTGTCCCCCTCCACTCCAGTCACAGCAACCCAACCTGTTGAGGACATGGTGAGGTCAGCGCTGGCAGTCATGTGACCCTGTCCCTCCAGGGTAAACTCCTCCCACACCAGAGGAGGAAACTCCTCTATGCGCTCTGAGCCTCCAAAGGGCACCCCCAGCAGAGTGTGTCCGGCAGCCTCTCCTGTCTCTTGAACATCCTGTATGGAGTAGGGTTGATGATGGGAAACTTCAACAGGTTCAGAGTGGTTCCAGGCCAGGGTGAGATGGTAGCTTTATGGATGACATCAGAGCCTTTAGACTTGCAGTAGTCAGAGTCCAGCAGGGTGTTGCATAGGGAGGACTTTACAGTGTTGGCGGTGCCCACCAAAACACGTCTCCCTGGTACCTCCAGACCTCTGCAGGCTGGAGATCAGCTTCTCCACGCCTTAGCCCGTCTTGGCACTGATCATCATTTTACACATTTCCAAGATTTTCCCTAGAACAGTATCACTGTCTAAACACACCTATGTCGTCACTCTTTTCCTTCTTCTGCAGCAGGGATGTCAGGCTTTGCTGCAGTGCTATTTAGTGAGGCTCTTGTATGTGCCAACTTCTTCATCCAGTTTCTCTTTTGCAATCTCCAATTCATTCATTGCATCTTAAAGCATGAATGTCTTGAGTCACAGGCAGCTTATTGCCATATGTCCTGTCCATGGATGTGGCCAACAAAGCCAAGTTCTGAGGATCTTTCTCTCTGGACACCCATAGCGTGGTGTTGCTGCTGTGAGCAAACGCCTCCTTGCTGTTAAAGCCGGCATTATTATACACTAGCCCTTACCCGTTCAAAGATATGAGCTCCAAAATGATGTGCAGTGTGTGGGTTATGGGATGTGCACTGTGCATACAGTATATGAGGGATGGAAAGTAACTTTAACTGGTGCTTGCATGATAATATGTAGGAGCATCAATGTAAGAAATACCCGTTTCGTTTAATGGCTAACCCCCCCCCCCCCCCCCCCCCCGCCCGCCCGCCCGCCTGCACACACACACACACTCCCCCCCCCCCCCCCCCCCCGTGTGTGTGTGTGTGTGTGTGTGTGTGTGTGTGTGTGGGTTTGTGTGTGATTGTGCATGGCCTGAACAACAGCGCCCCTCCCTTAACATGTGTGGTCACAAAAGGTACTTTAGGCTAAATAGATATAGATACACCATAAAAATGCTATTATACAGCATACGATTTGTGAAAGTGACAAACGGGCTTCACAGTTATGTCAGGTGTGTTCATATGCTGATGGTGATGCGATTTCAGATCAATTGCTCCAGCCACCGAGGAGAAACGCTGTTTCATACAGACAGACACTCACTCACTCACTCAGACATTCGCAAAATTATAGTATAGATTTAACTTTGACAGGTGAAGTCAAGAAGCGATGCAACACAGAGGCTGCCATCTTGGGACAGTACCAATTATTTACCTCTTTACTTCTTCCTTCAGTTTCTCTTTTGCAATCTCCAATTCATTCATTGCATCTTAAAGCATGAATAGGGTACGTGTGACGGCCGCTGGCCTTACTTATTATCTTTACTATCATTACTATTGTTTATTCTATGCATAGACTGATGGTGTTTCTTCTCTTGCAGGTTGGACAGCCGGGCACAAGAGGACAATCTTGCCTTGGACTGTCTGTCTCTGGACGTTGCTGTGGCGACGGAGGTGGGGACATCTGCCCAGAAGGGAATTGGCAATCCTATCGGGCGCTGCATTCTCACTGGCAACGCCCACGGACATTGTGTGCAGAGAGTTCTGTTAGCATAAAGCTTCAGTGTGAATTTGGCTCTGTGAGAGGACACATCACGTAACTGTCATGGGGGAACAACTCACCCCCGTTCTCTCTCCACCTGCTTATTTGCCTTTCTTTTATAGCTCCTTCGGGAAGAGCTAGTTTGTTTTGTTTGCCTTTGTATAGTACGTTCTTTTTGTTAACTCATTTAGTGCCAGCGCCCTCTAGGGGCCATAGAATGCCAGGGTATCTCTCATAGGCGAGCGCTTTAGCTTCCAGGACCTCACCTTCCAGGACCTCACGTGCTCACGTTCATGAACGTCATGGAAAGGTCCCGGATGATAATGCTAACAGAATGGCTATTCCCATTTTGTCATCTAAAAGATCATTTTTGGGCGATTTCGCCGTAAATAAACCTCGCGCCGCTTCCCTAAAGACACAATCCAGAGATATAAGCCTTCAAAGATGTGGTCTTTCATTGGATTAGGCGGAGATTGGCGATTTCGTTCGCAAATAACGGCCGGCCGGGAGGTTGCTAGCTTTCGGCTAGTAGCTAGAAAAATCAGGCCAGGCTTCAGAAGGCCTCTTATCATTTTATTCATTTCATTAAATATCCCGGACTAGTTCGGGATAGGCACCCTGGAATACGTCGCGCCGCCTACAATGAACATTGGGTGAACATTGGGGGGGTCTAAACTTTATTTTAAACCATTTTCAATTGAATAAATCGTCGGAGCATCTAGCGTCTCTCGTTGGTGAGCGCTGGGCGAGCCGGGACCACCCACGTTGCTCCAAGCAGCTCGGGGTAAGTAAAATAGCAAATAAAAAATTGTTTTTGATCCCGAATATCCCGAACTAGTTCGGGATAGGCACTTAAAGAGTTAATAACCTATACTACTTATTTTTGTTTTGTTTTGCATTTCGTTGAACCCTGTAATTACTGGACTTTGGTTTATTGAGCGAGTTGACCTAAATAACTGTACGTTGTATTTCCACCATCTATTTATACTGTACACTATTTATTGTATTTGCTTATCAACCTTTTGTACAAACATCCACCACTAATCTAAAAAAAAGAACAGCAGTAATAAACATTTCTGTTTTAAATATGTCCTGGCTTTATCATGCAACTGTTGTTGTTAATATTAATTAATATTAATATTATTAATCGCTTGCTTCGTTTTGAGATGCTCGAGGTGCACCTCCAACTCTTTGGCCTTCTGGGCATGACTTATCCTCGTAACAGCCAGACTCTGGGACCTGGCCATAGACAACTCATTACGATGACGTAGTTAGTCACTTTGACAGAAAGATTCCTTTACGCAGTCAGTAGCCATCAGCGCATCACATTGTTGGCAGAACAGCAAATATGTCTTTAACAGATTCCAAAAGTGCAAACCCTGTTCTTTTTTAATTTAGCTTAATGCCGCTTCTATTTGCGATTTGTGAACTTTGTTGAACCCTTTGTTGTCTACAGAATCATATCATAGAGCGTATGTTGGCCAGAGATTAATTAACAACCAGGTGAATTAACTACCCATTGAAGTGGCACCCTGACAATTAAGTTTTATTTTTTTAAGTTTAATTTTTTTCCCTGTATAGTAAGTGAATGGGGCCCAAACTTGAACCCGTGAATTTATCTTGATCCAATAAATACATAATTCACAACTTTTAATATGTTATTTGGATGACCCAATGGATCACAAAAAAACCCTGAATGATTACTATTGCAATTTCTTTTGGGTCAAACCACATATTGACTGGAGTGTATAGTATGTGTATTGTATTCTTCCCAGGCAAAGGAATACCCAATCATTTGGCCACAAGAGGATGTCCAAAGAAGCTACGAGAGGAGTTGTTGCCATATGCCTCCCCAGCTGCAGACCAGCAAGATGTTGGCTAGCAGTCTCCTGCTTTGGAACTGACCCCTTCTCAACTGAGGAGGACAAAACAGCAGCAGAACCGTTTTGACGAGTACCACCCTGACATTTAAGTTTTATTTTATAAAACGTGGTATTTGCTTTGCCTGATAGCCATTTCAAAGGAATATGCATGAACATAAAGAAATACAAGATGACACTGGATATTTTGAACAAAACTGTATTGCATTATTTCAACACTTGTGCTTGTGCTGAGGAGCCTGTTATATGAGACAGCTCGATGCACAGGAAATGTGTCCTCATCTCATACTGGATCATGTGTGTGTTTTTTTTTTATGTGGACAGACTTCAAAATGTGCCATAAGATGTTGGCAATTGATTGTGGTATTATTGTTATTGCCAAGACAATCTATTCATTTTCCTCCCCATATTTTTTGCTCATTATCATCAAAGTGGAACTGATTAACTGACCGAGCATGCTGTCTGTTTGGCCCTTTACCCACTTTCATGTCAGCAATGATTACACCCAGGTTAACTTCCCCTTTCTTCTGAGCCTCAGCAACTGCCTTGTGGTTCCTCAGTTGTCTGAGAAGCTCGGATTGAGAGTGGCGGCAGCGGCTGAGGCAGCTGCAACAAGTTCAGGATTCAGCATGTCACTCTGGACTGTTGCCTCCTCTGTGGCCCTCTGAAACATACTTTCCATGCTCTGCATAGCTGATGGCTTGGGCTTGGGGGTGGGTGTGGAACTTTTAAATACTTTTGTGTTTTTAAATTTCTTCTTACAGGCGACATCCACTTTCGTGGCCCCCAGGAGATTCAGCAGACTCTCCTTGCTACTCTTTGAGTGCCACAGTGTGAGTTTTTCTCACACTGTGTATGTTCCGTGTTCTTTATCTCTACCATACTAAACCTTTCTGTTAGGATCCTTTCGGTGGGATCCCTGTCTGTGAGGACCCCTCCCCCGGATCCTCTCCCCCCGTTGCTGGTGCTGGTGTTGGTGTTGGTGGTGGTGGTGATGGTGGATGCAGTAGCGGATGAGGACTCGTCTTTCCCGACCTCCTCCTGGACTGAGGCTGCTACAGTCATCATCTGTGGAAATAACGTTGGCATTAACTGCATTGTTTAACTGCATGCCTTTTGAGGTTACAATAAATTCACATTTAGCAAGCTGTCAAAATCCCATATTAAATAAACTGCCACAAACACACGTCCAAGAAGTAAACAATCTACCAGTCAAGTCAGATTAACATACACAAGTGTACTAGTTACATTTTCTTATAAAGTGATTCTGAATTGTTCCAGTGTGCTGGTTCAATGAGAGCATCCCGGAAGAGCGACTCTCCTTCAGATGAAGCGCAAGAGCGCCCTCTAGTGTAAAATACAAAAAAGAAAAAAAGAAAAAAGAGGAATTTCCCGAACGGGATAAGTACAAAAGAAGTGGTTCAGAAGAGGCATTAGAGGGTCTAAATTGGTTTAACTGAAGTAATAGGCTATTGATAAATGTATTATCAATAGCCTAAATCTAAATTTATTCAAGCAAAATCTTAATGCAAAACGATTGTCTTAAAAGCTAAAATAAATAAGGTTGCATTTCATTGTTTTCAAGGTGAGAAATGTACCTTATGTCACAATAGTCTGACTAGACTGTTCCTTTCAAATATTTAAGGGCAAAATATTACCTCATGACACTGCTGCTGTTGTTTTGGCTTGTAAAGCCTCTGTAAGGGACAATGTTACATACTGTATAGCCTACATTCCTGTTGCTTAATGTACTTTGTGAAACTATCAGAGGAGACTAGGACTAACGATCTTTAACGGGCTCCACCTGGACATGCATTGATTAATCCAGCGTGTGGACATACACACACGATGACACCACAACAAAGTGAACTGATTTCTTTTTCAACAACAGAGAAACGAGGTGGTTTTCCTTTGAAACTGGCTAAAATAAAGGGCCATTTATAGGATGTCTTTTTCTGTAGCTTGCAACAGCTTTTGCAGTACTGTTGCATTCTGTTAAGAAAGTTAAAGTAAACTCCTGCATAGACCGTCTGGACGCAGGAAAGCCTGGTGATGTGATTCTTTTTTTTTTTTAGACGGCATTGACACAGCCAGGATTATGGAATATATCCTTACATTGCAAAGATAATCAGCACCATCTAAAGGTAATCAGCACCATCTGTGTCTGACACATGCATGGATTTAACTCTCCTACTGCCAGATTATTTATTTATTTATTGGATCTGGTGCCATCAAAAAGCGGCTTACCTTTGCGACGTTATAGTAGATAGACAGACATTTATTTATTTATTATTATTATTTTTTTTGATTGTGCAATAGTGCACTTTGGTCTGCCAGGCAGCAGAGGGCGGCGTCATGCGAGAATGAATGTGAATTTGCCTGTTATGTGTTGCCGTGCATTCAGACCAGTCACTGGCCACAGAGCCTTACAGCCAGAGGAAATCAACAAGGAAGTGAATTGGTCTCCGTTGACGCATAATGGATTTTTTACACCATCACCGCGGAAAATGTGTTTACAGTACACGGCGGCGCGACCCCTCATCAGCTTCAACAAGGTAAACGAACGAACGAACGAACGCGAACGAGCGCCGTATTGGCGCGGAGGTCTCTTGAGAATTGGGGCGAACAGGAACGTCCAAAGCAGTATAAGAGTTAATAAGACGTTGTACTCTCTCTCTCTTTCTCTCTCTCTCACACACACACACACACAAACTCGGCCCCCCCTCTGCCTGCTTGTGACTGACACAGGAAGATTCAGCTCCGCATGCATAAATAACGCAAAAGAAACGGAGGAACGCAGCATGTGTAACGGTAACTGAGTTACTGATTTGAAAAAAGAACGCGTTAGAGTATGCGTTCCTGAAAAAAAGAACAGCGTTACAGTAACTAATTACTTTGTAACGCGTTAGTCCCAACACTGGATATCAGTGTATTTAGACCAGTAATATTACAGTTATATGTATTATGGCAGACCATGGTTTATACAGGACAAGATTTGTCCTGTATGCCCAATCATTTAATGATTGGGCATCCAATGGTTTCTGAGAGACTCCCGCAACTTCCGGGAGACTTGGGGTGTCTGACTTTTAATCATGGGTTATATCATCCACATTTTAGTTATAAATGTGTACCCCTTTGTTGTCTACAGAATCATATCATAGAGCGTATGTTGGCCAGAGATTAATTAACAACCAGGTGAATTAACTACCCATTGAAGGGGCCCCTGGCGCAGCTGCAGGATCAGGAAATGATCAACATGGACAACAACATCACCAGATACCGTATATCAAACCTGACTTGTGAGCTAGATTGGCATGACAGGAGCTGTACAAGCTTGGAACGCACATAGCATTCACAGTTGTGCGGGGTCCATTTTAGCCCAAGGTATGTTTTTCGTGCAAAACAAATGCTTGCATTCAGAATCATGAAAAACTCCTAGTTAGACTCCGCACATTCTACTTAAAGAAGATTTTTTGGGGGGGTCTCTTTTTTCCCTGTATAGTAAGTGAATGGGGCCCAAACTTGAACCCGTGAATTTATCTTGATCCAATAAATACATAATTCACAACTTTTAATATGTTATTTGGATGACCCAATGGATCACAAACCACATATTGACTGGAGTGTATAGTATGTGTATTGTATTCTTCCCAGGCAAACGAATACCCAATAATTTGGCCACAGGAGGATGTCCAAAGAAGCTACGAGAGGAGTTGTTGCCATATGCCTCCCCAGCTGCAGACCAGCAAATTTGTGGCTCTTCGCCGACAACAGTCTCCTGCTTTGGAACTGACCCCTTCTCAACTGAGGAGGACAAAACAGCAGCAGAACCGTTTTGACGAGTACCACCCTGACATTTAAGTTTTATTTTAAAACGTGGTTATTGCTTAGCCTGATAGCCATTTCAAAGGAATATGCATGAACATAAAGAAATACAAGATGACACTGGATATTTTGAACAAAACTGTATTGCATTATTTCAACACTTGTGCTTGTGCTGAGGAGCCTGTTATATGAGACAGCTCGATGCACAGGAAATGTGTCCTCATCTCATACTGGATCCTGTTTTTTTTTTGTTTTTTTTTGTTTTTTTTATGTGGACAGACTTCAAAATGTGCCATAAGATGTTGGCAATTGATTGTGGTATTATTGTTATTGCCAAGACAATCTAGTCATTTTCCTCCCCATATTTTTTGCTCATTATCATCAAAGTGGAACTGATTAACTGACCGAGCATGCTGTCTGTTTGGCCCTTTACCCACTTTCATGTCAGCAATGATTACACCTAGGTTAACTTCCCCTTTCTTCTGAGCCTCAGCAACTGCCTTGTGGTTCCTCAGTTGTCTGAGAAGCTCGGATTGAGAGTGGCGGCAGCGGCTGAGGCAGCTGCAACAAGTTCAGGATTCAGCATGTCACTCTGGACTGATGCCTCCTCTGTGGCCCTCTGGAACATACTCTCTATGCTCTGCCTAGCTGCTGGCTTGGGCTTGGGGGTGGGTGTGGAACTTTTAAATACTTTTGTGTTTTTAAATTTCTTCTTACAGGCGACATCCACTTTCATGGCCCCCAGGAGATTCAGCAGACTCTCCTTGCTACTCTTTGTTGAGCCACAGTTTTTCTCACACTGTGTATGTTCCGTGTTCTTTATCTCTAAACCTTTCTGTTAGGATCCTTTCGGTGGGATCCCTGTCTGGGAGGACCCCTCCCCCGGATCCTCTCCCCCCGTTGCTGGTGTTGGTGTTGGTGTTGGTGGTGGTGGTGGTGTTGGTGGTGGTGGATGCAGTAGCGGATGAGGACCCGTCTTTCCCGACCTCCTCCTGGACTGAGGCTGCTACACTCATCATTTGTGGAAATAACGTTGGCATTAACTGCATTGTTTAACTGCATGCCTTTTGAGGTTACAATAAATTCACATTTAGTGTACATTTCTTTCCCCAGCGTAATCTTCGTAAGAATAGGCCTAATGCTTTTTTTAATTGTGAAATTGTGTATTATAATACGTTTTCACATGTTTCTGTTACTATTTAGAAATAGATTATTTTATTTAATATCCAATGCTATTTAGCTGCCTCCATCATATACAGTATGTGGTGGACTACATAATTGACTTGTGCATTATAGTAGGCTAATGTCCGTTGTTTCTGACAATCCTTATTACACATGGCTTTACCATGCCCTCCCACTCCCCAAATAACCTAACCACAGGTGGAATTGTAAGGATATTGCATTACCAGGCACCCCGCCGACCTCGTACCCCTCAAAACCTTCTATTTCAGGGGGGAGAACAGAGGCGGCGAGATCATCCGCGCGTGTCAAAACCTCAAACGTAGAAGGTCCTCCTCCCGTGGCTGTCTGTTGTCGTCGGTTAGCGCTGACCTTTGAAGTGAATAATTGGATAATTTTAATGAATGGCAGGAGGCTACGATACAAAGAGCCACGTGTATTAATCGCCAAGAGACATAAATATTCATCTATACAGGCTACAAACCTATCGTTTTCCGGATATTTTCAAATCCCCGAAATGTTTTCCTTTTTTATTATTCTGCTTGGTGGTCCTGGGGATACCGCTAACCGCAACAACAGCCACTGTAAGCTCAGTTCACCCCCACTTGGCTACCTCAAGGTGGGGGGGTTGTCTGGCTGTGCCACAGATGAGGCGTGGCATGCCTTGACCCGATTGAATATTGATTGAAAATGTTATTAGAAGTTTGCAAAGCCTATAAGGTACAGGACAGAAAGACGCCAGGAATAGTCCGGCTGCCAACTTAGCATTTATGCTAAGTTGGTATCATAGGTATGATATTTGGTATAGAGTTTTTTTATTGGCCTAAAATGTTGTCTATATATATACGTTCATGAAACCACCTGCTGACGGCCTGTCAGCATTGAGCAATTTCTTTTATAGGGGGTAAAAGTTTGGGCCCATCACTTACTATACACTATAGGCCTACTATAAAGGAAGAAAAAAAATACCCCCCAAACTAGGAGTTTATAATTATCCTGAATCCATTGCAAGCATTGATTTGGCATGAAAAACATTCCTTGCCCTAAAAACAGACGCACAAAAATATGATTTTGTGATGATTCATCACTTTTGATAGTTTTGTCGGGGCTGAGGTGGGGTATGGAATGTGGTATACAGTTTTTTTTATTGGCCTAAAATATTGTCTATATTATCAGCATTGAGTAATTTCTTTTATGGGGGTAAAAGTGTGGGGCCCATTCATTTACTATACACTATACTATAAAAGGAAAGAAATACCCCCAAAAATCTGCTTTAAGTAGCATGTGAGGGCCTGAGCGGTCAAATTAGGAGTTTATAATTATTCTGAATCCATTGCAAGCATTTAGCCGGGGAGCCACTGTGCCAAAATGAGAGAAGACATGTGATGTCATGACATACTCCAAATTTTAGTTTTTCCTATTAATTTGGTCAATAAGGTACACAGAATGAGAGGCCTGCTCTGCCGGAAACACTGCGAAAAAAAGTTTCCCATTGACTTCACTATACTGGAAAAATACACACCAAAAAAAGTAGCATGTGAGGGGTCAAACTAAGGGTTCTTCATGATTCTGAATCCATTGCAAGCATTTGTTTTGCATGAAAAACATTCCTTGGGCTAGATTTCAGCCTCTCAAACCTGTGAAAAGTGATGAGTCATCACTTTTCACCGTTATTTTGGTCCGTTTTCTAGCCCAATGAATGTTTTTCATGCAAAACAAATGCTTGCAATGGATTCAGAATCATCAAGAACCCCTAGTTTGACCCCTCACATGCTATTTAAAGCATATTCTTTTTGGTGTGTTTCTTTCCTGTATATTGAAGTCGATTGAGTGAATATACAAATGGCCATAACTTTTTTTCGCAGAGTTTCCGGCAGAGCAGGCCTCTCATTCTGTGTACCTTAATGACCAAATGAATAGAAAAAACAAAAATGAAAAGTATGTCATGACGTCACAGGTAAAACCCTATTCTTTGAGCTTTTGGGCCTGTGGCTCCCCGGCTAATTGGTTTGGCATGAAAAACATTCCTTGGCCTAAAAACAGATGGTAAAAAAGAATATGGTTTAGTGATGAGTCATCACTTTTCACAATTTCGTGGGGGGCTTTTTAAGCCCAAGGAAGGTTTTTCATGCAAAACAAATGCTTGCAATGGATTCAGAATAATTATAAACCCCTAGTTTTTTGGGGGGTATTTTTTTCCTTTATAGTTTAGTGTATAGTAAGTGATGGGCCCAAACGTTTACCCCCTATAAAATAAATTGCTCAATGCTGACAGGCCGTCAGCAGGTGGTTTCATGAACGTATATATATAGACAACATTTTAGGCCAATAAAAAAAACAATATACCAAATATCATACCTATGATACCAACTTAGCATAAATGCTAAGTCGGACTAGAAACACGGAAGAGTCACCCGGGAAATATTCCAAATAGCGATGGAATTCTTGCACCCCAGATTTGGTATCCTCGCTCATAGGTTCTCCATCTCGCCGCGTGACCGTTCAATCTTGTACTTTCACTCCACACACACACAATCTTGTACTTTCACTCCACACACACACACACACACACACACACACACACAGACACACACACACACACACACGCACACACACACACACACACACACACACAAAACCCTAACCCAAGAGTATGAAATACTAAAGTATAAATACCTGCGGTACTCAAGTACATCAAAGTGGTGAAGTCACACTTTGTGTGAATGGGTAGAAATTGACGAAGGGCACATTAATATCTTCCATTAGCATGTGATCTAAAAGCACTGGGTCACAGACGCGTGATTGGAAATGACACCCGGGCTCCAGACGGAGCCGCTTGATTGTCCACGACACTGCAAGCGGCGCGAAGGCCAGCGGACCTTGGTCCTGCTCTTCGCCCCCGAGCGCCGCAGGCGCGAGTGGCCGCAATCGTTATATTTATGCCCAGGCCGTAAGGCCTGGGCAAGCCCACGATAAACGCCCTGTCCAAGCGACTACAATTGAGCGCTCCCTAGCTCCGCTTCAGCCAATCAAAAGCTTCGGTGGGCGGGGTTTCCCTGGAGCCCGGGTGTCATTTCCAATCACGCCAGACAGCGTCTTGGCGTAGTGCCCAAATTACCACACTCATAATAGCAAAATGGCAATTGGTCACCACCATTTTGTACTCCACTACAATTATTTGACATACATTTTGAGCCGTAGCCACTGGCACGTGCGATTCCCTTTCCAGGGAGAAAGATTCTCTGGTCTGTCTGGACGCCTGCGGGGATCGATACGTTGAGTAACTCATCGAGGCCATCTGTTCTCGCTGTGCCTCCTAGAGCGGCTTGGGCCACAGAAATGAACAGGTCAGAGTGGATGTCTGCACCGTCCCTCCTGAACACTGGGCTCTTCTGGACCCGGAACGTGATGAACACCTTCTTCTTTTTGCCGATGGGCATCTTAACTGTCTGTCCGTCCTCCACCCCTGCAGGCACAGGGACAACCACCGTCTCCCTCCGTTTGGTCTGTCCTCTCCCACGGCAGGAGTGGCAGGGGGTGGAGGTCACCGTGCCTCTTCCACATCAATGCAGACAAGGCATAACAAAGGGCCCTGTGTTAACAGTGTCCCAGCCAGACCCGTTGCAGTAGTGGCAGTGCTGGACCTTGGTCCCAGGCTCGTGGCCCTTGCCGTCACAACGCTGACAGGTGTCGTCCAAACTGACACACAACGCTTTTTTCAGTCCCTTTGCCGCCTGAGTGAACGTCAGCTCCGTGATGTACTCTTGTGGGTGAGAATACTTGCGAAATATCACAGTGAATTCTGCCTTGGTTGCTGCTAAGTAACTGCTCAAAGCATATAAGGATAGCATTGAAGTCTTCATCCTTACTATGAATATATCAATAGGTTAAAGGTGAAGTCATCTGAGTGCTTTGTCCCTTGTACCAATAATAAATGAAACCAATGTTGCTCTGGGTAATTATCCACTTTTCTCAGTGCTTCCACCGGCCCTGCCCGTGTCTATAAGACACAGGCTAATTCTGTAAAGAGACATAAGGTTAGTGGTTACTACATTTAACTGTTTTTCTCCATTAAAAGGTAACACATAAAAATAACACAAAACTGGGGGCGTGTGCGCACACACACACACACACACACACACACACGCACACACACACACACACGCACACACACACACCTATATACTGTAATATTGCATTCATGGCAGATTTTTTTAGTGGCACCAATAAACCCCACCCACAACAGTTTCCCTAACCTGACTGCGCCCGATAATGGCAGCAGTGTGTATGCCTGGCTGCGCTGCATATCGCTCTTCTACCTTCATCTGGGATCCCTCCGGCAGACTCGATGTAAGGGGCGGGCCATTTTTTGAAATTCTTTAGCAGGTGATTGGATGGGGCCGTCTCTCAATCACAGTCTGGGAGTGCCAACTCCAACCACTCATCCGCCTCCTGGGTTTCCACGTGGTCTGCAATCAGACTCTATTGGTTCAGAGCCGCTCAGAGCCCGCCCGTAGCTGCCGCTGATTGGTCCGGCCCGGGGCTTTACGAGCGTTATCAACTCCCACCGAGAGATCTCAGATGGTAAAGTAGGGCGGTAGCCTACGCACTACTGCCACCATCTGACGCAAGTCAGGTTACAGTTTCCCTAGTTCCATTTTACCTGAACCAAAGCTTCAATGGTCTTGCGGTTAGACCCTTAATCCTAACTCTAGCATGGGTCCACTCACTATGTGAGAGGCTTGTGTATTTTTTTTTGTTTTTGTTTTTTTCAAAAAGTGTCCATCGCAATGGATGGATATATGTTAAAGCGGGTTAGTTTTAGGCTCGGAGTAACTTCCAGCATTGGACATTATACACTAAGAAAAGTATTTCTGTCCCATGTCCCATGACCTGAAATATTCTTCTATTCTTTTATAATCCTTAATTTAATGCATTTTGATGTTCTCAATGTGAGCCAATAAGTGACACACTACAGATATTGCTTTGCTATAATTTTATGTTGAGGAATAGCTTGTTCCATGCTTGTTTCCTGGAGCATTATGTCTGTCCTCCGCAACAGAATAAGAAACAAAGTAGGAATCATTCAAGATACAAATTTCAAGATGTTTATTGTGAAAAGGAAAGTGTAGGCTATACCAGGGGTTTTTAAAGTGGGTGATGGGGCACCCTGGGGTGCCGTGATGGCAGTCCAGGGCCGTGCCGTGAGATAATTTGATAATATTTGGAATTCATTTAGACACTTAAAACAATATTTAGTATCATTTTAAACAAAGTTATTTTCAGTTAGTTCTAATCAAAATGGCTAGAATCTCAAAATCTTTGTTGGGAGTGAAAATTATTAATATAATGTTGGGGTGCCTCGGATGAAAATATTATTTATAGGGGTGCCCTGAGCCAAAAAACATTTGAGAACCCCTGGGCTATATGGTGAGCGTGTTCTATATTTTATATTAAAACATAAATGGGACTATATTAAACATAGATGGGATCTAAATTTGATTAGGTCCAACCTGTGTTTCATATTGGGTATTTGAATGTAATTTTTGGCCAATTCTGACAAAGCTTTAAGCCATGAACCCCCATCTAATACAATTGTTATGTCCGGGACCCCAGTCTACAAACTCTACATCTTAAAATCCACAAAATTATTTTCTTCCACCTTCTTCCACTTTGTATAAAGTGATATTCCTCTGTTGACATAAAAGATAAAGGAGCGCTGCCTGTGACTTAACCAATCTGAAAACAATCATAGGTCAAAACCTTAGTGGTACTTCCCTTTGTAAAGATCAAAGTGAAAAGTATTGGTAACACAGTGACATTCCAACTACCTGATCTTACTTTTCAGTAGATCCATCTCTAGTACAATGAATGCTGTGATGTCAGGGTGCTGCTGAGCCAGGCATCTGATTAACGTCACATGAAGATTCATTTCAGAGCTTAGATTGTCACACCTTTGTGTTTTTGCAATGGTTTCAATTACACTTATGCATGAACTTGTAACTTGTTAACCATTTAACTTGCAATAACTACAATGACAATACAAACTAGAAAAATATTGTTCCTTCGAAACAATTGTGGGCTCGCTTCAAGCCAGAAAACAATGGCTATAAAAGTACAAAATGTCAAGATCGCAGGCAGTGCTCTCTTTGACGTTACTGACGTCAAAGATTGGTCCATTTTGTTCCAAAAATGTGTTGTGCCAAAAGTTGACCCGCTGGTGGCGCTATTATAACAGGCCAATGTAAGAAGGGTGGTATCTGTTCCTTGACCTATTGGGAATGTGCTTGCAAGATTTCACTGACATTGCAGGCTGTGTTCATGATTTGAGGTGTTTTTGGCTTTGGCCACTTTATCGCTGCTTGCAGCTATATTTGTTATTATTTTTCTTTTTGTGTGTGTGTGCACTTCATAGGCATATTAGATAAAGGTCCTTAGATTGTGTGTAGAATGTTTCATGCAAATTGCAAAAAAAATCCTAACGGGTTTAAGCGTTTCACAAACTGCTCAAAATGATATAGCGCCCCCCTTTGGCCAATTGGAGTGAGATTGGATTTAGTGATATTTGGACTAACACTCTACATCTTTGCCAAATGCCATGAACATGTTACTTTGCATGTATGATTTAGAGGCAGAAGAATAATTTGCATAAAACTGCAATATTCATTGAATTATTAAAAAAGCATGTTTCAATTAAAAAAAAAAATCCGATCTGACAGATCTTTAGATATTGGTCCAAAGTTCACGTAAAAAAAGTTTTGTGCGCGTGGAGCGAAAATTCCAGAATAAAAGCGGGTTTACGCGTTTTACAAACTGCTCAAAATGGCGGAAAATCGAAGGGCGGAGCTTACTTAACAAAGACACAGATGTCTTCCGCTCGAGTCAAAGCACGCGTGTAAGCAAGTTGCATGTCTTAAAACGAAACGAGTCATGACTTATGCCCGTTTGAAGTTTGAATTTTCAAACGCTTCGTATAGCGCCCCCCTTTGGCCGATTGGACTAAAATTGGTTTCAGTAATACTTTGACTAACCCTCTACATCTTTGCCAAATGCCATGAACGTGTAACTTTGCATGTATGATTTAGAGGCCGAAGAATAATTTGCATAAAACCGCAATATTGATTGAATTATTAAAAAATTATATTTCACTTCAAAAGAAATCCGCCGAGACTAGTTTGACCGTATTGGTCCAAAGTTCATGTGAAAAAAGTTTTGTGCGCGTAACGAAAAAAACCCAGGAGGAGATAGATTTTTACTGTTTTTCATATAATTCCAAATTGTGGGAGATCTAAAGGTCAAAGGTCAAAAGTCAGAGCGTAAAAGTTGTTCGGCATGAGGAGACGCATACGTGTATACAGGTTTCATGGCTTTACCTCAAACACAGCATGAGCTATACCTGTTCAAAGTTCGCACTTTCGAAGGCTTCCTACAGCGCCACCATTTGGCCGATTGCTGTAAAAAGTAATAGCACACGTCGCCACAGTAAGCTGAACACATTGATGTTTTTATTTTCATTTTCTCACTAAGTATGTAGGAGTAGAAAGGAACCGAAGTTTTTTGATACTTGCACTGACTGCCTGCCTAGTATAGAAATAATGACAATATCTAAAGTGTGCTCGCCTTATAGGCGAGCCCACAATAAAATAGGGGTGGCTTGGCTTATCCTACACAAGCCCCAGTTGTCTGACCTGGACCAACTTCTGTTTTCAAGTTTAGCAAGGAGCTTGCAAATGTTCCTGGCTGATTAAATTTTTTTCAGGCCATGTTTGGACTCAAATCGAATTGCACCTGGATAGTGCACCATGAAGTGGTACTGGATAAAAAATGTCCAGGTACCAACCATCTCCTCTGCCAACAAACCCTCGGAGGCCCCATGACCAGCTGTGTCGTCAAACGTTATTGTCCCCCCTGTGAGCAGCTTGAGGGGCACCAGAGATGCCCTCCTTCCAGGCGCAGCGTAGTCTGGTGCCCATTGGTCCAACGGCGGCTTGGGGCACGAGGAGGTGGAGGCGCCTATGGTGCCTTCCTGGGTCCGGTGGTGGAAGGAGGGGTGGAGGTGGGTAAGGATGAGGAGGCTCTAGAGGAGGGTCCTCATCCGTTGTCACACGGTAGTCGTCTTCCTGCAACATGGAAGCAGTTAAACCTAGAATAATCATCATGCAAAATCATGATCAAAATGCATCACCCTTCGCCATGATCAACCTTTTTGTTGTACTAGTTAACTAAAACAAAGCTAAGCCTCATCAAATTAAACTTGCTTCATTTAGGCCTGACCCAAGTTTTCTGAAAAAAGTCAATTATTATTGTGTGTTCCCGGCATGAATGGGTTAAATCACGATTGCAGTCGTTCCCACTTCCCAAGTCTTCTTAATATATATGTATATATATATATATATGTCACGGTTTGTTAGAGAAACAGGACGGTCGAGAAACGGAGCACTCGTGGTGCCGCACGGGGCGGAACAAGCGGTCGCCCACAACAACGTCCTCCAGGCGGAGCCGCTCGATTGTCCACGACATTGCAAGCGGCGCGAAGGCCAGCGGACCTTGGTCCTGCTCTTCGCCCCCGAGCGCCGCAGGCGCGAGTGGCCGCGAAGAGCGGGCCAGGGCCGCGCGGCCGGCGGAGCGCCGCGCGAGTTACGAAGCCGTGGTGAATGCAATCGTTATATTTATGCCCAGGCCGTAAGGCCTGGGCAAGCCCACGATAAACGCTCATAGTAAGCTAATGGCTAAGCTAATGGCTAAACACCGCCCAGCTAGGCTAGTAAATAAAGAAAGAGAGTCGCAAACGAGTGACGTCAGCGCCTGCACTAGTGAATGGCTGTCTATGGGCTGTCGTCGCCATCTGGTGGTGATTAGTGTGTGGTGAACGACAAAACAAGCGCTCTTACTCTTACCGTCCTGAGTTACCCAAACATACTGTAACATCATATATTTTTTTTTCCTATGTACCTTTTTCCTATGCAATCTTTCTAAATCAAAACGTGTGTGTGTGTGTGTGTGTGTGTGTGTGTGTGTGCAGCTTTTACACTGCCACCTGGTATCTGTCGTGATGCCCATTTTTAGGCACACCTTGCACTTCCTGCGAGGGCCAGGTTCCTGCGGTGGTGGGCTACTGCTCAAGTCTGTTCCCTCTTCCTCCTCCCAGGCTGTGGTGATGTTTGAAGGGAAGCCGCGGTCCATTCTGTATGTCAGAATATCGCCATGAAGAATCCTCATTCTGCCTGGCGCTGCCTCCGTCCTTCTCCACCACCGCTGACAGCTATTTCTCCGCTCTCAGGTTGTACAGCTTGATCAGCTCCTCTATGGTGGGCAGCGGAGGCAGGTGGAACCGGGAGCCCGCCATGTTTCTCGCCAGCACTGTGGACAGTCCTTCTCCTGTCACTACTTGGTACTATACTGCTAGTGTTTGGTTGGAGGAAACGAGGGGCAGGCAGGCTATCCAGCAACGAAACAACAGTGTCCGGGGCACACCACTATAATGCTTCAGGTTGAAGCGGTAGCCTGTTGCAGTGTCACTCAAAATGTAACTTTTGATCCTGTATTTGATGGACTTTCAGACGGCCACGCCACTTCAGCATCCATTCATCAGTGCTTATCTTCTCACCGGGGGCAAACATCTCACAGAACTTGGCCAGCAGGTACTCGACGACAGGCCTGACTCTGTAGAGCCTGTTACTGTGGTCAATATTGGCTTCATCTCTGAAGCGCAGAAAACGCCAGATGATCTGGAACAGGGGCATAGTTCTGCCGATTTAAAATGACTCCAATACGGAACTAAAACTTCCTATGATTGGCCGCTAGTTGCGCTGTTTTCCCCCCCGGCCGATCGCAAAAAGAATTGCCCTCCATTGGATCCCATTCATTTTCCCCTTTCGTTTTCTAACCTTAATTAACATAGACAGATACAGTACATTAACATGAATACTGTATGGTTCCTATCGCTAGTTAAAAATTGCCTTTCAATCACCATCATATTCGTTTTGTCGAAATGTGGTCCAATGTATTTTAAAATAAATTATAAAGTTGCGGGGGGGCGTGGCCAACTAAACTGATACCAGCTGGCTGTGTTCTTCTTCGTGTGCTGTATTTCGGGAGGCTCCGACCACATTCTCCCATGTATCCCTGCGTTGCACGTGACCGTTGGCAGCCAATAGCATCTCTGATGCCTTTACAATTCTATGATGGCGACACCCATTCCAAGGGGTAGAAAGGGCCATTTGCGCTGCATAGAAACCAATGGCTTCGCTTCGTCCATATTTTTCTACAGTCTATGATCTGGAAGCAGTTCCTGCTCATTGTCACACCGAAATGAGGAGTGGTAATGACGGGATTAGTGGACCAGTGCTGCTCTATCTCTGGTTTGTGTGCACGTTCGCTGTGAAGAAGAGCAGGCCTAAGAAGTTTTCCAACACTCCCACCGTCACCTCCTTCCATCCATGGATTCTGGTGTGTGGACGCGGAACTCCAGACGCTGCTGCTCTGGACGGCTCTGCTCTGATGCACGCCACTCCATTCTGGTTGGTCTGCAGACAGATGACCCGGAGCAGCTCATCGGTCAGACAGAGTCCGCCGGGTCATCTAACTGAAGCTCAGCAGCTGCGTTGCGCGGACCCGGAGTGGCAGTGAAGGGGATTGGCGTTGGCTGCCAGTTCTCTGTCGTCCACACAGAGTCTGCTTCTGCAGCCGGACCGCTTCGACAGGGCCTGCCAACTGTAGATGATAGAAAAAACGAATTACTAAATTATGTTGTGTGTATGTATTTTATAATTATAAAATAAATATTTGTAATTGGGTTAGGGTTAGTGTAATTGTGTCGTGTGATGAACAGAAACAAGTTTTTCTCTCACCTCTTTAACCAAATTAATAAATTATAGTGTGTATGTATTTTATAATTATAAAATTAATATTTGCTGTATTTGTGTAGTAACTGAGCAGATGGCACTGCAGATGAGGTAGAGGGCTGTTGCTCCATCTGGGTGTCTGAAGTCACAAAACATTGGTTGGTAACTATAAATGTAAGATGTACATGTAACGTCTACTTGTGCCACAAGGGGATGAGTGGCACTTGTGGTTGTAGTTTGCAGCACCTATAAGGCACCAAAGTGTAATCTGGGCTAGTTATCTACTAGGTAGACTGCTGGAGCTATGGGGAATGCTTAAATGAGACACAGACAACAAGGGTTTAAATGTTAAATGATTGCCGGCAGTTATTATTGGAAATATAATGACAGAAGACAAACAACATGTAAACATACAGTAGGGGAATACAATTAAATTGGTACCAACACTCAGTAGCAATTGCTTGGCCACTTTAAATGATCAAGTTCACTTTTATCTAATTAGTTGCACCCTTCTAAACTTGAATCCTAAGTTCGCCTTTAACCTTTAATTCAAGTTGTTCTGTTTCAGTAAAATAAAATAAATCAAAATGGACAATTACAATCTTCAAACTCGACCCTTCACAAAAGGTAAGAATTTCACCACCCAGTCACGTGACCCAATTCAAGGGATGGAGAGGTAAGGTAAGTGTAGTGTAGTATCAGTATATGTGTTAATGTTCAGAGTTCCATGGTTACCACAAAGGTTACGATGTCAGTATGTGTGAGTTCCAAGTGGGTTTGGATATCAAAGTTCCAAAACTGGAAGTTTCAAAGAGTTCCAAAGTTCCAAGGTGAGTATGTGTGTGCGTGTGAGGGGAATAAAGGGGGAATTGGGGCTACTGCAGCTGGGAGTGGGGGGAGTTGCAGAGATAGGCCTACCACACCGCAGAGTGCAGTATGATCTGTCCAGTGGTCACCAATGTATTTTGGAATACTCTCTCTGTCTCTAGATCCTGGTTGGGAAGCTCGCCGTCAACTGGAAAAGATCCAATCCAAAAACCTGACATGTCATCAGACAGCTAGGGTCAGAGGAATCCAATCAGTATCATAGTATCTACTGTCTGCGCTTTTAACGTTTTTAACCATGAAATAGCATTACATGAACTTTTTTAATGAAAATAATAAATGAAATACTGTATGCAACTCTTTGTGCATTTTTGTAGGCCTATAATGAATTACTTCCATTTAGTAATCAATACTTCAAAACATAAACTCCATTTGTAAACCATTACTCTTCAAAGTGTTCACAAGTAACTCAAAAGTGCAAAAAGAAACAAAACATATGAAAAGAATAACCGATTCTGTGAAACAGGCTGGGCACAACATGTGGCTGCCCCAGTGACTCCACAAGTGGGTTCTATAAATCAAACAATTCCACACATCAAAACCAAAGTAATTTCCACTTAATTGTTACTCTTACATGAAACCATAACAGTGGGTGAGTTGCCTTGCTTCTCAGTGGTTTGTATTCGGGTGGGTGACGTGACGTAACGTTTTCGCTGTCCTCGGTGTCAATCATGTATAAATAAAAGATATATTTGTCAAAAACCTTCTGAATATTGTGCAGAACAATAAGCTTTATGTGAACTTACTCAAGATTAAAACATTTCATTCCTCATTTCTTCAGAATTTTCAACCAAACATGGCAAAACTCATATGGTGTGACTGTCCTGACCTTGTTTCTCAAAGTGGGAACTTGAATAAAACTAAGAAAAAGAATTGCTAAAAATCATTTGAAAATGAATTTAGGCTAAAAAAAAAGTCTATTTTGAGCCTATATCTTTTCAAAGTCAAAGCATAATGTTTTCAGTCATTTCTGATCAAAAACATTTTGTCCCCCAAACCAAAATCATTTGGTGTGACACTAGTTTGGACAAATTAAACAGGCAATTATTTGGACACCTATTGGCTAGAGAGGTCCTTCTTCTGTAAGGCTATTCAGCACTCCCAGCACAACTGCAAGACAGGTGTCTGAGGTGAGTTATGATTTTAACATTTTCATGAAATGCCATCTTGTTGAAACTTTGACAAACTCACCATTCTGGATGTCTTTTGGTGTGACACCTTTTCATCATAAAAAGCTTAAGTTATTTGAAGTTTTGGTCATATTTCCATGTAGATCTAGGTTGCTTTGTTATAGCTAGCATGCTGTTAGCATGCTAATGTGTACATAGTAGCCTCAAGGTAAACCTAAATGGAGAAAACAGTAATATGGTGTGACACTTAATCATATGGTGTGACATGTCTGCTGTCACGCCATATGACTTGATTGTCACACCATATGATTTATACTGTATTTAACTACAGATATAACAATAAATAACAAAGTTCCTTTTGTACATTTAAACATTTGTTTTAAACATTTTTACATAAAATGAAATTTAGATTCATTCAGTGATACTTCAAATTCATCAGAAAGAGCAGAAACCCCTTCACAGAAACCTTAACATATTGTTTCAATCTAAACAATATTTTCTCTTTGTCTTAAACTATACATTCCATTTTCTTTTGTCAGCTGGAAAATGACAAGTGCTGAGAGAACGAGAAAGTACAGGGAGAAACTAAACAATGACCCAGCAAGGAGAGAGGAGCCAAAGGGGCGAGACTGCATTTTCTACGAAGAGCAGGAGGTTGTCTGTGGCATAGCAGAACCGCAACAAGGCAGCCGGTTTGCTACCCTCACCAAATACGACTGGCTGATGTACAATACAGTCTAAATGTATAATCTAATCTGATCTAATACTTTTGTACTTTCACTCACTGGACTGGACAGTGGACAGTGTTAAGGTAGGACCCGAGACAAAACTAGCGAAAATAGCTGATCTACAAGCTCTCAACACGTTGTGCTGCGAGAGCTTGTAGATCAGCTATTTTCGGAGTTGCGCAACCCAGCACTCTTTAGCTAGTGGAGATGTGGTGTAATGTCATGATTCCTAATTACATTTGTTCAACACAAAATGCTGTGTTCAAGTTCAGGAGACTTCGGAAAAAAGCTATTTACCTGAATGCTGAGTTCTGTTTCCACTAATTGGTGTTAATAAAATGTTGCCTTGGCTCCAAGTGTGGCTATGCGCCTTATTGTCTCTTTAGGATCCTTCTGCCGTGGGCCGGCAGAAGACTTAGGTGTGCGTAGCATTCCTGTGCACATCCTCATCATCCATCTACTACTACAATTCTTTCTTATCCCATGTTAAAGCCCTACAATAATATCCTGTTCAGAAATATTAAGGCTATGTTATCCTGGGTAATTGTTTAATCAATCAGTAAAGTTCAGTACTCACTAATAGGTAGGTTAAAACACAGTTTGCTTTGACACATGAAGATATGATCATACGGTGTGACACTAAATCATTTGGTGTGACATTCCAAATAGTGAAAAATCATACCTTTATTAATGATTAAACCAAAAAAATGTTTATGGATTACATAGAGAATATTATCAGGAAGAGTCACAAATATTTGTGTAATTTTAGAGATAGTTTTGACAGAATACATTTAAAATATGTTGTAAGATCATGAACATGGGCCTCACACAGAGTGTCGATTATGAAAAAAATATACAGATATAATTAATTTTCAAAAAACTATAGTGGATCACTGGTTAGTTATGATAAAGGACTTTGATAAAGTGAGTAACTTAAGAAAGATGTACTCCATTTTCATTTTATGAACAATTATTTTCATGTCACACCATATGACGATTTTAGGCACAAGTACAACAAACTGCTGAATAAAGTCTGATTCCAATAAAATATCTAAAAACAAAATGTATTTCCATAAGGTTGAGAGTGAGTAGAACAAAAGTAAATAACTTTTATGCCTGCAATTTAAAGTTTTTTTAAAAACACATTTTTGGGGGCGTCACGTCACTGACCCATTCATAAAATTAGTCAAGAGTTCAACAATTCTCTGTCTCTCTGTGCTGTGTGCACTTCTCATCTGCTCTGTGAGTGAGTGAGTTTCTCTCTGTCTGAACCTACACAGGTGTACTGACTCAGCTTGATTAGAGAACTGACTCTCCAACTCTTTGATCAGTGCAGGACTGCAGGTCACTCTGTCTCTGCTAATTAGTGATCATTAGCCCATTTACAAGGTTTCTGCACCACACAGTGGTCAGGTATAATTAGTGATCATTAGCCCATTTACAAGGTTTCTGCACCACACAGTGGTCAGGTATGAGACTGAATTAACACAACATAGCAAATCTAGGAATAATTATGTGGCAAAAGCACACATCTACGGCGACTGCATGGTGTGTGTCGATATGTGTGAATGTAATCTGTAATCCACCATATTATGTGTGTTACATACAAAATTTCAAATCAATTGTTTTCACCCACAGCATAACTCCTGTGGTGCAGAAAAGGGTTATTACCACTAGGGCCAAGAGATCCAACTCATCCTCACCTGAAATAAAATATCAAATACTTTTGTAAATATGTACATCAAATCAACTTAGAATAAACACATAACATCAAATGAAAAGATGACCTACTGCATCTTCTACATTATACTGGGGCCAGGGCCCAGTATGTTGTCCCCACTATACTGCATTTACTATGACAGTAGAATATGCAGTGAGCCATACCTGCATTTGAGGTATGTGACACACACAAACACTGGTCCCTGGTCACTATCCGGGCGGTGGGCTTCCTCACCCTGCCACGAACCGGATCCCCGGCGTCGCCTGGTCCACTAGCTGTGGGCTTCTCCTCCTTTGGGGGAACAGAGGGCTTCTCCCTCCTCCTTTGAGGGAACAGAGGGCGCACTAACGGGATCCTTCGGCTTCTGTTTCTCAGACACAGGAAGATCCGGTGCTGCTTGAGCACGACGAAACATCTCAACGGAGTGGGCTGGTGACCAGGCCCACTCAATGGTGTGGCTTGGGGTGTTTGCTTTTAGCAGCACGTTTGCCTACCATCTTTCCCTCTCTCCCCCCTCTCTCAATCTACCACCTCGCCTCACTCCTTTATATATATATATTTTACCTTTTAGGATTTTATTTTATAGGATTTTTATCCCACAAGAAATCCAATCAGATTTAATTTGATTATTGTATTGGAATCCTTCAAGATATTTAAAATATTATTTGTTATTTTGGAATCCTATAGAATCCTACAACATATCATTTTAAATTGAAAAATAGAAAATTACCCTCCAAAAATAAAATAAAATAGAGCTCTTTAAGTTTTAGAAATCGATTTCTAAAACTTCGCGTGGTGAACCCCTCAGCACCGCACCTACTCTGTAAAATACATTATTTTTGTCATGAAATAAAACGCACCCACCTCGAGCCACCTAGCGGCCACCGCAGATACAATGGTTCACAACCCGGAAATAAGCGGCGGTCGAGTTGGATGCACTCCGCCCATCTTTTATAAGCACTATCCCATATGGTTGGAATAAATTCTATGTTCAATGCAATGGGCATGGCTCTTGATAGAGCCACGGCTCTCTTTAATTGTTTTTGAATAGAATCCCCAATTTTCAATGTATTTTTAACCCATATATGTTTTATTTTAAAAAAATTGCGTGACTCTAGACTAAGAAATGGGAGCGTGGATAGTGCAATCAATACCTGGTAATGCATTTTGTTCGATCGATACCCATCCTGTCTCTACGTCTCTAGACGCCCACGCCACCACGGCACACATTTGTGCTGCCCAGTAATACAGTTTCATATTCGGTAAACCTAACCCTCCTTTCTCTTTTCCAGACATAAGTATTTTCAGCCTTATTCTTGGTCTCTTATTTTGCCAAATAAAATTTTAAATACAATTTTCTAATAATTTAAATAATAGTTGGGGAACTAAGATAGGGATAGATTGAAATAGAAACAGTAATCTTGGCAGAATGTTCATTCTGATTGTCTCTATCCTTCCAAAGAGGGACAGAGGCAGCAGGTCCCATATATTCAAGTCCTTTTTTATTTCTTTAACTAATTTGTCATAATTTGCCTGATATAACTGTGTAGGTTTAGGTGTAAGGATCACCCCCAGGTATCTAAATCCCTGATTAGATCTCCTAAATGACACCAGGTCATCTAATTGAGATGGCCAATCGCCTGCTATCATCATCGCCTCCGTTTTGGTTGTAGGCCTATTGATCTTGTAACCTGATACTGCACTGGTATTCATTGAGACTTTGTAGAAGGGCTGGGACCGAAGTCAGGGGGTTTCCAGAAATAATAATATATCGTCTGCGAAAAGGGATAGTTTATGTTGATCATTTCCTTCCTTTAAGATGATTCTTAAAGTGGCAGTAACCCTTTAGGTGACAGCCCCCCTTTAAGTAGTCGATCCTTCCCTCAGCTCCCAGGAACAGGGTCACCCCAGGCTTCAGAACGTATGTCCTGGGAACGATGGCCCTGGTGGCAACGACCACCTTCACCTCATCCTCTCTCAGCAGGTTGAGCAGATCCTGTTCCTTCATGATTCCAGGCGTGTCGTAGAGCCAGTGAGCGTCTTTCAGCTCGTTGTGGGTGAACTCTACCACTGTAGTAGAGTTCACCCCAGGACAGTGGAGAGGACCACTGTCCTCTCCATAGTCCTCTTCACCGTAGGCCAGACTGTCTGGATCAAACTCTATGAGATGTCTGCTCCGATCAGCCTGCTGCACCCTGAACGTCCTGCCTACACGACCCACTAAAAATAATTCCTATTTCCTTCACTTGTTTCCTATTTCCTTGTATGTTAGTCCCGCCCACTGGGAGTTGGCTTATCACCTGTGATGTTGTCATCAGAAATGGCCAATGGGACGTCTCCTCTTCTCTATTTCCTCAATGGGAGGGACTAACATACCAGTCAGGCATGCATGCATATGTTGCAAGTCAAATTATTTCCCTCAACTTTTATCTTTTTTTTTAATCTTATTTCTCTTGCAAGAGTTGGCTTGTTTGTGGAGGTGTGTTGGCTTATTAATCTCACAATTTTGGCATCCCTGCCCAGCAGAAAAGGATTATGACAACAAGGGGTTAAATGCAACATAGATTTTTTTACCAGCTGTTTGAGTGCTAGCAGATGCGTGGTGCAGTGCTGGCAGGGCTATATTCTCGAATTGCAACGTTACTGCTATCTTCCTTATTTATATACTTTCTATACTAGTTAATAGAATGGATGCCATCCTTATGTCCTAAACTGATCATATGAGCACCCCCTCGCAGCACGAACAACAACAACAACTTTTAAGGTAAGCTAAGCTAGTTAGCCTGTTAGCTACGATCTTTACACTATAGAGGATAAATACTCTTATTACAAGTAAAAGCTAGTTTAACTTAATGACAACACATCATTGATTATAATTGAAATAAAAGCTCTTCACTTTTGTACACCTGTGAATGCTATTGCATTGTTTACTATCTTTCAGACGGTGACATAGTCCAACCAGGACCATTATGAAGGCAGCTTTGAGGGTCTCATAGCAAATATTTATTGCAATAAAAGTATATATAGTCCATGCCTTTTTTTTAACTGTTGAGAGGGTTTCAAATGTTGTACTGTATGTTGTGTTATTGAGATGATAAGGAATGTTCCCAATGATGCTTTAAAAGTTTAAATGAAGGAACATAATGCTTTAAATACACACTTGTCATTTTCTAGTAATCCCATTTGTAGGCTATTTGTAGCTATTAAAGCCAAATGTATTAATTGTTTTGAAAGTAACAGATAGGACTTAAATGAAGATTAAATATGAAAGGATATTTATATTGGCTTGATTAGGATTAAATCGATGATGATTTACAATGATATAGTGAAGTAATGAACACGCATAGGCTGCAGATAACTGACAGGGATATATATTTGGGCTAATATTAAGCATGTCTGTCCGTTCTGGAGTGGGTTGAGTTGTTGACATGTTTTAGGCTTATTTGTAAAAACGTAATGCATATCACACAACACAAGCCAACGGTGTCTTCATGATGACGTCCCAGAAAAGTGGAGAATGGATAAGATGACATGACCTGATCAACGAGCGTCCCGTTATGGAATCGGAAGGGGAAAGGTTTGCTAGCAGTCATACAAAATGTGCTTCCACGAAATACTGATTTGGTTCAATACTTGCTTTCAAATAGACCTACACAATCTGTTTATTTGTAGACCTATATCAGTTCAATTCAAATGAGCTTTATTGGCATGAGAAGACATAGCCTACGTTTACATTGCTAAAGCAAGTGTCAAATAAAATAAAAACAGTTGAAAATGGGTAATTATGATCAATACTGGAATACAGAGCTATGTTGCATTGTGACATTTTATATATATATATATATATATATATATATATATATATATATAGGCTTATATACAGGGTATAAAGCTTTTGGAACAATTTAAATAGCATTATTTTTTAACTGTTGTAGTTGTTGCCGTGGGGAAACTGGTAAACATTATTACCATGGCCGTCATTAAGTATAAATATCTACATATTGTTTGTACTGCAGACTGAAGTATTTATTAGAAGTTTGCATATGAAAAATCAAACCTCGGTTCGAACTGAAGCGGTGAATTAGAGCAGTTCCAGATCTATGTTTTTGATTCAGATGGGTCCCAGGGACATTTTATGAGTCCCGTTTTTACTGGTGTGTGTGTGTGTGTGTGTGTGTGTGTGTGTGTGTGTGTGTGTGTGTGTGTGTGTGTGTGTGTGTGTGTGTGTGTGTGTGTGTTTTTTTTTACCGCAACGTGCTCTCTCTCTCTCTCTCTCTCTCTCTCTCTCTCTCTCTGTTTTCACCGTGCGGTTTGTAAGTTTCACTTTCGGTTTAGAAATCAGCATCACTTGCTCTGTCTGGCTCTCTCGGCTCTCTCTCTCTCTCTCTCTCTCTCTCTCTCTCTCTCTCTCTCTCTCTCTCTCTCTCGCGCGCGCATGCGCAGATCCTGTTCATACTGGTGAGTGAGTGAGTGAGTGAGTGAGGACAAGGCATGGGACAGACATGAGCATACATTGGAAGCGGCTAGTCACCGCTTCAAAAAAGGTACAGTTTCATGACAGTACACTGGTACAAGGTCAACTGAAAGCATATACCCAAGAAAGCCTATCCTTTTTTTTTTTTTTTTCTTCTCCAAATCATAACATTGAATGACAGACAGAACGGGTGTGCAACGCATTGTCACAACTCATTTATCAGCTGAGTGGATGAGTGTTGCCATTTAAGTGACATTGTTAACATAAGTTACAGAGTAAAATTACAAGGTAAAACAATCCCATCTCATCAGTTAAAACTGATGAACGTAAACAGGACATCGCTAGTAGAAAAAGCCCAAATAAGGGGGGCGTGGCCAGGAATAATGTGTATAGTACCCCTGTTTGCTGAAGTGCTACAGCCTCTTCAGCTCTTTAAGGGAGAGATCGCCCTCTGTCTGCGAGGAGGCTACCTGCAGCCTCTCCTGTCTCTTGAACATCCTGTATGGAGTCGGGTTGATGATGGGAAACTTCAACAGGTTCAGAGTGGTTCCAGGCCAGGGTGAGATGGTAGCTTTATGGATGACATCAGAGCCTTTAGACTTGCAGTAGTAGTCAGAGTCCAGCAGGGTGTTGAACAAGGTGGACTTGCCAGCATTGGCGGTGCCCACCAGGAACACGTCTCCCTTGTACCTACAGGACCTCTGCAGGCTGGAGATCAGCTTCTCCACACCGTAGCCCGTCTTGGCACTGATCAGGTGGATGTCTTTGACATTGTCTCCCAGCCCGGCCTCAGATTAGTACTGGGTCAGCTGGCGACGGATCCTCTGCAGGTAGTTGGGGGAGTCCCCGGGCAGCAGGTCCACCTTGTTCCCCAGGACCACCAGATGTTTGTTCCTGCCCACCAGAGGAGTCTGGAAGGTCCAGGAGGTCCACGATCAACAGCACCAGAGCCTTGTGAGACTTGATCCCGCTGACCACACTCCTGTAGTCCTCTTTGGACATCTTGACTGCAGCCTTCTTGTGGTGGGTGAGGAGGTAGCAGCGCTGGCAGGCAGAGCTCCTCAAGGCTGTCCTCCTGGGCCTCCTGAACCAGGGGTTTGAACTTCTCCTAGGGCACGTAGCCCGCCATGTGCTGGTCCGTGCAGTGCAGCACAGCACCACAGCCCGAACAGCACATACTGCTGCAAGGTTCGTCCACGTCCGGAGTGCCGAACACCTTCTGCTCTCCTCTGGCTTTCATATTCCTCCTCTTTATCTTGGCGGTCTTCAGCAGGTCTGGGTCCAGAGGGAAGTGGACGTCGGTGAACTGGATGGCGGACAGGTCTGGTTCCACTGGCTCCTCAGTCTCTGGCCTAAGAGACTTGAGCTGCTGCTCCAGGGTCCTACGATGCTTTTCTTTCAACGTTATCTGTGCTGGTTGAGCAGCCACCATGGTGGTGGGGTTGGGTTGGGTCAGATGTTCCTCCTCCTCCACATAGTCCAGGAACACAAACTGCTCTTCTCTGTCTGGGTTTACCATGGAGGTGTAGCTGTTAAGACTCCTGTTCTTGTCCACAGCCTCCCAGGGTGTTGCTCTGCGGACACTGTAGCACCTGAAGCCCCCGGTCCTCCAGACCCCCAGAGCGGCCTCACGGTGGACAGTCTGCCCGGGAACAGAGGCAGGTCGCCAGGCTGCCGTCCACCCAGCCTCCGCTGTCTGCTACTGACTCCTGTAGTCGGCTCTCTGCAGGTTTTTTGTGTCATCCCCACAAAGAATGGGAGGGCCAATCACCACTGGTAGCTACGAGGTCCTCTGTGTTTGGCCCACAGGTAGCACGTTCTGCTGCAAGGCTCGTCCACGTCCGGAGTGCCGAACCGCGGTACTCTACCACTGGTACACTGGAACCTGGTCTACTGTCCTCTCCACAGTCTTCTTCACTGTAGGGCAGACTGTCTGGATCAAACTCTATGAGATGTCTTCTCCGATCAGCCTGCTGCACGCAGAACGTCCTGCTGGCCTACACAACCCACCAAGGCCTAGGCCAGAAGAATCTGGATATTTCATTATATCCCAGATTTTCAGATATCCACATAGAAAAATATCTAGGTTCACACAACAAAGATAGCTATAGGTCTAAAATAATCGGAGTCCCCAAACATCCGCTAGGGGGACAAGCACACACACAGTAGAGTTCTCAACGGGCCTGAAAATTAAGGCCCGGCCCTAACTGAGCCCGACAGGGTCGGCCCGAGGCCCGGCCCGACCCTAACTAGTTTCATCATCTTAAGCCCGAAGCCCTAAAAAGCCAGAGTGAAAGAAAATAAACAAATTTAAAAACGCCTCCAGGTGGCGCCACGCCGCCACCGTGGTGACCGTACCATGTGTTATTATAGCGAGTAGTAGGCTGAGAGAGTGAGATTAGCCTACCTTTCCACTTTTGGTTCGGCAATGTTAGCATGTTCTCTCATGAAGAAAAGTTTAATCCTTAATCCTCCTCATCTTGTTCACACGGTGCAACGCATGCATCTGTCTGCTCTGCATGTGCCGTCTCTGTCACTCAACTCTCAGTGAGTCTCTCTCTCCTCCACTTTCTTTCGTTTCGTTTCGGACAAATTAGGAGTCGACCTGTTGTAACCCCACCATCGTATAGCTGCTGCTGTCGCTGATTTATGACCCTGGGCCTGGCTGGCCTGGATAAGAGATGCACTGATCTGCAAGTTCTAAACAAGTCAGATCGTGATGCAAAGCAGACTTCAGTGGGTTTGCAGATTGAATGGTGTTTTGGTGCGCAACACCAGCCTGCTATTATTAGCAACCTGCTGCCAGCATCGCTGACTGCGGCTCTCTGTCTCTCACTCACTGTACTCTGCCTCGTCTGCTGCCAGTGGTGTGCTGCTCCGAGTGCTCGTACGGTCACATAGTAAATAAGCGAGTGAAACGCCAGTCAGCGCCATGTTCTTTATCTTTATTAAATATGAAAAAAAATGAACTTTTTTTTTTTTTTTTTTACTTTTTTTTTACTGAACCCGAGGCTCGGCCCGACCCGACTAATTAGCATAAATTTTGAGCCCGGCCCGGCCCGAAAATGTCGGGTCGGGTCGGGTAGGGTCGGGTTCGGGCCGAAATTGAGAACTCTAACACACAGTAAAGTCTTCAGAGATATCCGTGTTCCATCGTGTAATGTGTAAATATTACTTTTTTGAGTTAACGGACCCCAACTCTGGTGGACAGTATCGAACCTTTTGTGTGAAAATTAGACAAGAAAACAAGCTTAAGTTTTGTTTTAACATGGGCGTCAATGGTAAATTGTGACATCAGAACTTTTGATATGTTGTTACTAACATAGGCCTATTTATGAAAGAAAACAAGTTGAAAGACAGAATGCCTGCACTATAGTGCCTGCTTAAAGGTACCATATGTTCATGCATAAGTGGCTGTGTTTGACTGATTCAAGTAAAAAGGGAATACTTTCAAGTATAATGTGGCATCAGTCCCGCCAGCTCTCACTTGCAAAGCCAGTGCTCTACTATCTGAGCTAACTCCCCTCATACAAGCAAGTTCCGCAAGGGAAATGTTGAGAAGTGTTTTATCAAAATGAGATGCACTTTGGCTATTCTCAACCAGCACTTATACAAATGCGATTATTGCCCATATTTTTATTTTTATTATTGCCCGACTGAAACCAGTCATTATCCAGTTATGTATTTGTAGAATACGGGTATCGATCCTGTCACCTCTCTCATGCTAAGCGAGCACAGTTGGGCCATAATGTCTAATCGACCGGCTTCATCGGGAATCGACTCCTTATATATAGTTTAATTTATATTAATTTATTTGCACATACATTTTTATCAATTTACTTTAATTAAAATGTTAACTTTTCCCAAATATGGGTTAGGGTTAGGGACCAAAACATAAGACCCATTTTGTCTAGGGGCTAGGGAATCCTAACACATTCATTCAGACACCAAAATTGCAATAATATTATATTTATTTACATTTGAATGCAATTTTTGAGCGGCATTATTTACATGATTTGTCAGAAACAAAAATAAATAAATAAAAGATGGATATATAATAGAAGATCGGAAATAACAAAAAGGAGGGCTAACAACAACAAATGATTAACTACAACAAAGGCATAAGGCAATCTTTTCCGGAGGGATTCAACTCAAAATCTAATGGTCAGCTGGCGGGGGAGTTATGGTCAGCTAGCTCTCACTCGGAGCAACAATGCTTCCCCAAGGACGGTCTGGTGAAGATTGGCTTTTATAGCCAAAGTGCAAAGAGCGCTCCGTTGTCTGTCTGTCTCCCACACCGACAGAGGAGCCCATTAGACGCTTCCCCCCCAATGTTGCTTATACCCTTTCTTTCAGAAGTTGATTTAATGTTTTCCATTTAATGATTTCCTTTATCGTCATCTTCCGCTAATGCACGCAACTGTTTTCGCCAGGTTTTAAGGTCTTATTAAGTGTGCCTGCCATGCAATGGCAAAACACTTATTGTAATCCGCCATACTTAATTAATTAAGTCATTAATTAAGTAGTTAGTTTCGCCACAAAGTTCGGCACGTAATAAGTGCCGCACGATTTACGCCACCGCCGCAATATATACATCAAAACGTGCGGCTCGGCCGGGAATGGGGTGCTATTACTTTTCTAAGAGAAAAGTTGTATCGTTTAATTGATATTAATTTATTAGTGAATTAATTTTACCCATTGACTTATAATGGGAATCGCAAAAACTCACATTCAATATTTTTTTTCTCGCAAACCATAAGGGCTACAGTTTCAAAACTTGGAGAGGAGATTTATAATGATATCAAGGATTAAATAAAAAAATATTTCGTCAGTTGGCCTCATGGTGGCGCTATAACAGTCCACTTTACCTTTCGGCCTGTAACTCTTGAACCGTGGGTCGGAAAATTAAAATTCCTTTTTCCCTGGATTCCTTGGGTCATGACGCATCTCCTCATATAGGCCACGCCCATTTGCGTTAGGATAGATTTTCCGCCATTTTGAATTTTCTTCAAAACACACTTTTTGCTCCTTTTCCTACATATTTTCTCCAAATGTCACAAAAATCGATACACACGATCTATGGACTCATGCGATAAACATATTTAAACGATATTTTGATAGTCCATACCGTTCTTCCGTAACAGGGTTCCAAAGTTAGCGGGAGGAGCCCGTTTTGTAAGAAGTAGCCATAAATCACAAACGAAACATCCAGTCAACACCAAATTTTAACCACAAGTGGGGGGCGCTATACTGAACATATACCCAAAAGCATTTCCACTTCGACCCATAGGGGGCACCAAAAACGCGCAAAACGTAACCGTTTCATGCCAAAACGTGTTTTTCAGGGGGAACGACTCTCTCAAAACGAAACACTAACACCAACCGCTACACAAGGTTGCACAGACTTAGCGAGCTGCAGGCACACTTAAAATTTCGTAGAAATTTTCTTTTCTAGTTTTAGTTGTTTCTCATAAGCTCCCAACCCTCCTTGCCCATCGGCCCGCCCCCACCTTTGCGCACAGGTTCACCAGGAAATACGCGGTCGCGGCGGTACTGGTGTACCCGTCACCGCTACTGGTGGTGGGGGTTGGTGGATGCTGGGATACGTAGTCTGGATACTGGCTGTTCGAGCCTTGTCCCCGCCTCCTCCCCTGGTCAGATGCTTGAGTCTCAGCTCCTCTCTGAAGCAGTAGTCCATGAGGCCGGGAGGCTCCCGGGCACAGAGTTGGGCATAGGCGTCGGCCAGCGCCCGGAATTTAGTTACGGTGAGCTCTGTGGGCCGCAGGGTGGGGTCCACGTCAGCCTCGTGCATCATGGCCGCCGCCAGCTCCATGCGCCGTGCCTCCGGGAACAGCATTTCTATTCCCTTGTGGCAGTACTTTCTCCACCAGCTTCAAAGGCTGTTCTATCTGCGGACGAGCCAGGGGAGTGAAATGAACCTCTCCCACGTCCACGTCAGGTTTGGGGACGAAGGCTCGTCCACGGATGGTGAAGCAGTCGTGAACGGAGCACAGATATGGGCCATGACAGACAGATGACTCCTCTGTCTACTGGAGGTGGAGGCTGTCAGACGCACGGCTACCTCCTTCTGGAAGGTGAGTGTGAGCCGTGTGCCTCCGTAAGCAAAAGGCCCTCAGACTGCCCGCTTGACGCACTAGACTGCCCTCAGATTGCCCGCTTGACGCACTATTTTGTCCGTCAGCTTCATGTCCAGCAGAAGTTCTGTAGCTGATTCAGTCCCTCCCACATCAATGCCTTGGTGTAGTTTTGGACAAAGTCCTCCACTGAGCCATCAGCTTCACATTCTGGTGAACAGTACCACGTGTCTGCAGAGAAAGATCAATACAATGGCATTTTCACGTAAAATCCATATTTTACATTTTATTATAAACATACCAAGGCTTTATAATAAAAAGTAAAAAGCATACCCTCTTCATCAACTCTGTCAGATGGCAAGAGGCACTTTGTGTGGTTGTGTGCTAGCAGCAATAAGACTTCCAGACAGTGGTCAATTTCTTAATCTCTTCAGAATAAGAGTATCCCTGGAAACATTGAAATATGATTTAATTTGCATGATTCATTAAAACTATAAATTAAACATTAAAATTAAATTATAAAATATATATATATGTTTTTGTGTAACAACCAAACCATTTTGGAACCGAAATAGGAACCATTAGGAACCGGAACCATATATATGTTTTTGTGTAACAACCAAACCATTTTGGAACCGAAATAGGAACCGTTAGGAACCGGAACCGATAAGCAGAACTGGAAACCAGACTCATAAAAGTCCAAACGATACCCATCCCTAATATTCATACTGTCCTGTTTTACGTGAGAAATTCAGAGATTAGCAATCTGCCTTTAGGTTCCTACCACTGAATTAAAGATGACATCCTCATGCAAAAAGTACATTTTGAGTGGTACACAGAAGGTGTCTTTAATAGTGTGTAATACCGTCTTACAAAAAAGCATAGCAATTTATTAAGTACTATACCTGTAGAAGAAGCATCTCTCTGTGGAATTCGTGAGGTGTAGGTGTAAGGAGTCCGAGCTCCACTTGTCAGTTGCTTGCATCCAATCATCCTCTCCACACTCAGTCCATCGCCACAACAAAGAATGGGCAACGGTTCTTCATCAGCTACAGGAACATACTCCTGCATTTGAGCTGCGGTTGGCCGATAACACACCTAGGTTGACCTTTGTAACAGAAATGTATAAATAAGTAGGTTGATTAAGCTTACAATTATACTAGCACCTTATTCATTTAAAACAACATTTACAGAAAAGTATATCTTAGGTTGCTTTTGGTGTTCATTTCTTTGGTGTATTTGTGTGGAATGTGTTATTCCACCGTCTTTTAGATTTTTGACTCTCATGACCAGGATTACCATTCGTTCACGCAGTCTTTGAAAATCCTTAAACATAAAGAATGGTGTGTTTACGTTATTTATAGATTGTGCCGCCCTCGTTATATAGCTGGGATAACTTGGCAGTGAGCGTAAACACCTTCCCTCTATTAAGACTCTGGAGACGTCTTCTCTTTGACCACATGTTTTAATAACAGAAAAGAAGGGTAAAACTGAAATCAGAAAAAAAGCATAATCAAAAACTATGCTTAACGTAAACAATTGCGTGTCAACTAAATTACTCCTGTACTGTATCACAATGCACATGAATAATATATAACAGACAGTTCTGCAACAAAATGACATAATCATCACAGGTGAGCAAAAATAACATACAGTAGGTAGGAAGATTATAAGACTAGTGTAACTGTAACATGTTACAAACACATTGCATGTAAATAATGTCTCATGTAACTGTCCCAATTGCATACGTATGCACATTAATTACAGACACATTCTATAAGGCAATTACTTTAAAGCTACTAAAGCCTGCACATTAATGCCAGAATTAAAATAAGAAGCACCAATGTTTCATTGGCATAAACACAGTTGTTGTGGACAATACAAAATATACAGGCCATTCTGCAGAAAACAACAACTCACTCAGTTACTGTAGGTACAGGTGGAAATCACAGGTGAGAATTAGACCAAACATACTAGACAGGCCTTGCAGAATAAACTTCACAAAAACGTTCTTCCATACAACAAATAATGATCTACAATCATAGACTAGAACCAAGGCAGTCAATACAGTATACCAACGATGCTACGGTAGGGGGAATAATAAGGCAGATGTTTGCAGATACACACAGGAGCTTTAGCTGTCCTCCCATGTGACTTCTTCTTCTTCTTCGTGTGATTTCTGGCAGACTAGATGCCTTGCGGCACATTGCTGCCTCCCTCTGGCCGGGAAAAGTCCTCATTTTGTCCTTTGTCTATATTCCAAGGCCTGTAGCGGCAATGAACTCCAGTACTGCTTTCACAGCCCTTGGCTGGTTTTCTGTGGGACTCAGGAGACTCTTGAGAGTTATTTCGCTTGCGGGCTCACTTACCACTGCTGTGTACAAAGTATTTTCTTTCTTCTGCAAACCGCCTGCACTCCAAGAGGACATGTTTCACTGTCTGTTGTTGTTGACACGTGTCACAGAGTCCGTCTGGGTGTTTCCCCATTTTTACCAAGTCCCAGGCCAGTCCACAGTGTCCCATTCTCAGTCTTGTCATTGTCACTGTCTGTTTTCTCTCAGCCCCTAAGTATCTCTGCCCTTTATTAACACTTTCCTGGATACTAAAGTAGTGTCTTCCCTTCTTTTCCATTTCCCACTGCTTCTGCCACTCTGAAGTTACCTTTCTTTTAATGATGGATCTACATTCATATGCTCCTATCGCTAGGTCTATATCCACCTCCTTTCTGAGAGACCTTTTGGCGACTTTATCCGCCATCTCATTTCCTTCCACCCCCACATGAGCTGGTACCCAGAGGAAACCTACTTCCCCTCCTGCCTTCTCAATTCTGTAAGATGACCAATAGCTCCACCATCAGGTCTGACCGGGCCCCCAGCCCTCCTTCCCCCATGGCCATAAGCACAGCTGCAGAGTCTGAGCACACAACTACCTGCCCTGGCTTCACCTGCTCCACCCACTGCAGTGCCCAAATTATGGCCATCAGCTCTGTCGTAAATACTGACACCCCTTCCGACAGCCTTTTGCACTTTGACATCCCTAAGTTTGGGATTACAAAAGCAAAACCTGCCTTTCCTGACTTATAGTGTGGTATGCTATGTCCAAAATACAGCTCCTGTAGGATTTTTGTGCCAAAATTGATTTTTCTGCAGATTTTGGTTCTATAGGGTCCAAACTATCAGAAAATGACGGGGGTCAAATTTTCCGACCCCTCCCTCATTTCATGGGGGCGGGTCACTTCAGTTTTGGCCCTATTCGGCTATGTATTCCCAATTTCCCATAATATTTTTTGCTAAAATTGATTTGTTTGCTGTTTTGGCTTCTATAGGGAACAAACTATCAGAAAATAACGGGGTTGAAATTTTCAGACCCCGCCCTCAATTCCTGGGGGCGGGTCACAGTTTTGGCCCTATTCAGCTATGCATTCCAATTTCCAATAGGATTTTTTTTTTGCTAAAATTGTTTTGTTTGCTGTTTAGGCTTCTATGGGGACCAAACTATCAGAAAATGACAGGGTTCAAATTTTCATACCCCTCCCCCATTTCCTGAGGCGGGGAGGGGGGTTTCAGTTTTGGCCCTATTCGGCTCTATATTCCCATAGATTTTTTTTTTCTTCTTTTCTGTTTTGGCTTCTTTAGGGACCAAACTGTCAGAAAATGAGGGGGTTCACATTTTGCATTCAATGGAAGATGCCAGGGCAGAGCCCCTGTAGGAAGATCTTCCATGTGTCCCATAGCATGATCTGACGGAGGACGATTATTCTATCAAAGTTCTTATTGTTGATGCCATGGGTTTGCTTCAGAACATGAAAAAGACAAAAAGCTGTCAGATCTTCAGGATGCATTCAACAAACGCATCATAACGATGATGGCTGGCTATGTTGAGGGTCAAGTTGTCTTTGATAGGTAATATTAGGTATATGGATCAGTCGAAAAACACAAAGTCTTCATCCAGAGATGAAGCTCACTATGTCCATCAAGGAACTCCTGACTGTGTGATCAACCAAGGAGAAGTTGAAATGTGTTAGGCCAGGGACTGCTTGAGTATTTCTCAAGGGACAGTTCTTTCAAGCTCGTTGTCATATATGATACCTTCATTAAGGGACATGATTTTGAGGAGGTGCACACATCGAAGAGGCTGCTGACACCGATGTCCAATTGCCCTGAGCCCTGAGCTTCCACCAATTGAAGAGAATTGGTGGAATTCAGAGAGTGGAGGGTATGTTCCAGTCAGGTGTCTTCTGTCTTGCCCTCCCTGCTCCAAAGGCAATACTTGAGCTCATCACATGTGATGTGGGTGCAAAGCAGGTTGCAAGGGACAGTCAGTCTCTGCAAGTGCATGAGACTTTGCCAACAGTATAAAGGCCCATTCTCACTGGGCCAGATTAACAGATAAATAAATATCTTTCTCCATTCAAGTGGATGGTAAGACACAGCTAAAAAATATCTGTGACAGATATTTTCTTTTATCTGTATCTTACCATCCACTTGATAACAGTGATCATTAATAGATCCTGTATTTGACTAGAATAATAACAGGTCAGAAGTATAAATGCTACCCCATCCTCCTCACTTGAACTGTTCCTACCTAAACTATTGAATATCCTCAGAATATACTGTGAAGTTGTGTATAAAGTACTGTAAAGTACTCCCCCCAGGATATGAGGGAGGGGTCTGAAAATTGGAACCCTGTCATTTTGTGATAGTTTGGTCCCTATAGAAGCCAAAACGGCAAAGAAATCAATTTTAGCAAAACACTCCTATGGGAATACATAGGTGAATAGGGCCAAAACTGAAGTGACCCCCCCCCCCCCCCCCCCCCCTAGGAAATGAGGGAGGGGTCTGAAAATGTCTACCCCGTCATTTTCTGATAGTTTGGTCCCTATAGAAGCCAAAACAACAAAAGATAAAATATGTTTTAGCAAAACAATTCTATGGGAGATTGGGAAAACATAGCCGAATAGGGCCAAAACTGAAGTGACCCGCCCCCAGGAAATGAGGGAGGGGTCTGAAAATTTGACCCCCATTATTTTCTGATAGTTTGGTCCCTATAGAAACCAAAACAGCAAACAAATCATTTTTTTGCAGAAAACTCCTCTGGGAAATTGGGAAAACATAGCTGAATAGGGCCAAAACTGAAGTGACCCTCCTCCAGGAAATGAGGGAGGGGTCTGAAAATGTAACCCCCATCATTTTCTGATAGTTTGGTCCCTATAGAAGCCAAAACAGCAAAAGAAATCTATTTGGCAAAAGAATCCTTTGGGAAATTGGGAAAACAAGGCCGAATAGGGCCAAAACTGAAGTGACCCGCCCCCAAGGAAATGAGGGAGGGGTCTGAAAATTTTACCCCCGTAATTTTCTGATAGTTTGGTCCCTATAGAAGCCAAAACAGCAAAAAAAAGCCATTTGGGCAAAAAAATCCTATGGGAAATTGGGAAAACAAGGCCGAAAAGGGCCAAAACTGAAGTGACCCGCCCCCAGGAAATGAGGGAGGGGTCTGAAAATTTGACCCCCGTCATTTTCTGATAGTTTGGTCCCTATAGAAGCCAAAACAGCAAAAAAATCAATTTTGGCAAAAAATTCCTACAGGAATACATAGCATACCGCACTATTAGGATCTTTGGCCCCATCTGTAAATATTTGCAGATGCTGTGCCCAGGTGCTTTCTAACCTTCCTTCTACCATATTATTATATGAGTCTTAGCTGCTGATCCATAACAAAGACAGTCTATTCTTGACCCACCATTGCTCTATATATCATGATTTGGGTAACTTGGTCTGCACCCCATGAGCTTCCAGATAGACACCTCATCACATTAATCACCTTTCCACATTTCTCTATTATGCTGTCAATATGTTTTTTCCATGTGAGCCTTTCATCAAAATGTACTCATAATAATTTAAAATCCTTAACCCTCTCTATTTCCTGCCCATACATAGTCAAGCCCTCCCCCTTGTTCCACTGATATTTTAAAACCCCACCTGCTTCCCCAGTCTGTTATTTTATTTATAGCTCCCTGCATTTTCTTTATTATGTGCTTGATGTCTCTCCCTCTTTTCCACACCGCTCCATAATCTGCGAACAGAGAGTGCCCGAAGCCTGGTCCTACCTCCTGGTATATATCATTTATCATAACATTAAATAACACCGGACTGATTACACTTCCCTGCGGTGTTCCGTTCTCAATAACTGTCCCATCTGATAATGCTTCTCCCACTCTAACCTGTATAACTCTGTTCTTTAAAAAGTCCTGAATCCAATTCAGTAGGCGCCCTCAAATTCCTGCGTTGTATAACTTTATGGCTAACCCCTCCTTCCACAGCATATCATAGGCCTTTTCTATGTCCAAAAACATTGCTACCAGTCCTTCTTTATTTATCATGGCTTTCTTAATATCAGAGTCCAGGGATATCACTGCGTCCATCGTGCTCCTACCTCTACGGAAGCCACTTTGCACTGGATTGAACCACCCCTGCTTCTCCAGCTTATATACTAGCCTGTCAGTCACCATTCTCTCCATTATTTTGCATAACACTGCTGTTAAGGCAATAGGCCTGTATGATCCTGGCTTTGCAGGGTCCTTCCCTGGCTTTATGATTGGGACAACAACTGCTTGCTTCCAGGCTGCGGGAAGGGTTCCTTCTTCCCATATTGTATTTATGAGAGCCAGTATCTCATCCAACACCAAATCTCCTAGTCCCTTAAATAGCTGGTAGCTTAGCCCATCCTTCCCTGGTGCAGTTTTCCCCCCATTCTTTATGGCCCTTCGTAGTTCTGTCATAGAAAAATACAAATTAACCACATCAGTGTTATCATTGTTTACTCTGAATTTGGAGATGTGTTGCCTTAATGTTTCATTCCTTTTCATTATTCCTTCCTCCCCAATATGTGTTCCACTGTGCACAGCCTTAAACTTGCTCTCACACATTTTTGCTTTCTCTATATCCTTTTTGGCCACCACCCCATCCTCCTCTAACACTGGCATTAGGGTTGCCACCTTTCAGAAATTGAAATAAGGAACACCTCTTCCGGGCACGCGGTGCGTGCGTTCTGTGCGCGTGGCACAGCCGCCGGCCGGCGAAAAAATGCAGTCCCAAACCCATGAAATGCATAGAATAGTTATAACTATAACACACAACATGGTATAACCTATATTGTTTTGCAGTTTGAAGTGGCCAATTGTTTCTAAAATATGAATAAGTTAATTTTGTATGAAATAAAGCAATGTATGAATGATTTGAACCTGGCTCTTGTATTGGGTCACTTGGTGGTCAGTAAAGAGAAGGTAGTCAAGAAACCATTAAGTCATATACTTAAAGTTTAACTCTAGCTCAACCGCAGCCTGTACGCTCTTGAAGAGACACGGCAACGACAAAACACCAAACAACCTTCCATTGAGAATGCATTAGTACGGCGCCCCCAGTGGCCATTCTCAGACGATAAGGAGAAGATGTTTCACGCATATGTCTGTGGTGCGCCCAAAGGAACAGGTCGATAACTTAAACAGGACACCAAGATTTGCAAAAAACTAGAACGTTTATTCACATGATGGCAGTTTATCCAGATGAACTGTATTGTTTTACACATGTAATTGGGGTAATAAAGAACATTGGAAATGTGACTCAATCAGTAAATAGATGGAAAAACGGAGTTCAAGAAGAGCTTGACACAAATTGATGTAACACTTTGGGATGAAGATGCAGAGAAGTTCGATACAACTCCTACAACTATAATAGCAATCTCAGGATGTTTGCTAAAAGACTACAGAGGCAGATCTCTATCAATATTAAAAACATCAAAGATAATAATTGATCCACAATTCCCGGAAGCTTTTACAACATAAAGAATGTTATAGGAATTTGGATAACATGCTAAACAAGAGATCTATAACAGAATATAGCGCAAAGAAAAATAATTACTAGGTGAAGTCCAAAAGTTTGTTAAATACTTTTAGAAGAGATTGCAGTTGTAATTAGAGCATTCAAATGAAACCTAAAAACATACAATCTTTTTATTTTTTCAGGAATATATGTTTTAGTTAAAATCTTTTTTATTAAACGCATTAATGTATTAATTACATTACATTATTTAATTTTACACTGTCCTATTCAAAATATGCCAGATAATGAAGGTATCTTTTATTCCAGTATTATTGAAAGATATGCTGCAAGACCCTATATATTGGAAAGTATCTGTCTACCTGAATTTGCTGCCAACTATACTGCCCTACAAAGGCAGAGTGCAGTAACTACGTTTTGGGACACACCGACTTATTTGTGTCGCCCAACGGTCAAATTAGCCTTCATGATATTGGGGGCTGAACAATTACCTCAAGAACAGATGTACAATCAGTGTAATATCACTTTTATATCTTTATCTCATTTGGCTGATAAGCTGTCACACTTTTAAACCCATTTTTTGGTGAAATTCAAAAACGTAGTTACTGCACTCTGCCTTTGTAGGGCAGAAAAACAATGTTACAAACAACATAGAAGATGATGAAGCTGACAGAAATAATGTGATGTATCTAATGATGTGATGTATCTATAAAAAGGGATTAGGCACCATGTACAAACGATGGAAGCTGTTATTCGATAAATATTATTGTGCCCAGTTAATGTACTGTGGAGAGGCGAAAACAATGATATACAAAGTGGACATCTGACATTCAGGAACATTATGTGGCTTTGAAAACAAAGGCCCACCGGAGCATAGTTGGGACAATATTACACCTTGTATGGAACATGACCAATTGATTCGACATGAAGGTGAAGAAGTGGAACGAGAAGTAGAACGAGAAACAGAACAAGAAGACCTTGATGATAATAAGAGACCATGGCACTAAACAAACTGTTCTACAGACTGAGACCAACGGCAGCAAAGGTCCTGCTCAAACACACCAGTCTTTGTGAGCAGCAGGAGGTCTGGCCTTGGCGCCTGAGCACACACGGTAACTTCTGTTGGTGTTCAGAACCCAGGAGACTGACCTCTGTTCCTTTCTCCCTTCCCGACCACAAGCCCTGCTGTGGCCACACCTGGCACCAGTGTCCACAGGCCACGCCTTATTTTTCCTTCCCTCCCACCTCCCCCTGACCCTCAAAACCATGTTCCCCGACGGCTGTTGCCTCGCTTCCAGCAGGTGAAGACATTCAGTGAAGCCTGTGTGATTAGGGCGGGTCATACTTTTTTTATTTTGGAAATCCAAACGTGTTGGGTGTCCATTTAATGTGTTTTTTGATGGGGAATTCAAATATGACATTATTTTTGTGATAGGACAACTCTAAGCTACATCAATTTGCATTTTTACATTGTTAATTGTACCCGTTCTATCTCATTTATAAGATAGAAAAATCCAAATGAAATCTTAACATGTGGGGTGTCTAAATTGTGTGTTTCTTTATGGGGAATTCAAATATGTAATTCTTTTTTGGATGGAATAACTCTAACCTACATCATTTTGTACTTTAAAAAGGGAGAAATGTGCAATTTTTACCGCTTTTTAGGATATTTTTATAAGACACAAGGGAAATGTTTTATAATGACAAAGCCAAATCAAATGTACCTATTTATTAACCATTTAAGTGCATAACAGTGAATACACTTAAGGATATCAAATATCACTTCCAGAATGTTGCTAAGTTGAACAAGTCCTGCTTTGACTCAGCCTTGGACATCAGCCTCCTGCTGGTATCCTGATCCCTGATACCTCCATCCCTCTTTTCCTGGGAGAAGTAAAGTATTGGAGGAAGCTTCAGTCACCATTTTGACAACCCTCTCAATACTTTGGGTGTGGCATGTTGGCCAGTGAGGTACCTCCATGGGGGTGTTGATAACGTTATTCAACTCTGAGGTGTTTATTGTACAGGTGCGAGGTGGCTCTGCACATCTTCTGACTAGCTAATCATTTCAGCAATGCTGGAAGCATCATCATTGGTGTCTTTCTGCTTTCTCCAGACAATGGTGTTGTCTGACAGATTAGGACCATCGAGTTCAACAATGACCACCTGGCGGAGGGGAAGTTCACCAGTGTGTACCAGACCAGCAGATCCTCACCAACCAGACCAGCTTTCTGCCTATAGGTGCAGCTCCAGCTTCTGCATTACTCCAGCTTTGACACCAGTGTTAAGATTTGTTGAGTCCCCTCCAATGGCCCGTAAGGTCTAATCAAAACCCCACTCTCTCAGCCATGCAAAAAGCTTGGCAATTTGCTCTGCATGTGGCTCCTCTTTAGTCCCTTTTTCTGGGGTATTGGAACAGATAGTTGCTGCCAGGCTCACTGGCAATACTGTGAGCCTGGCAGCAACTACTCCTCAGTAAGAAGCAGAAAGACACCTGAGATCAATGATGATGCTTCCAGCATTGCTGAAATGATTAGCTAGTCAGAAGATGTGTAGAGCCACCTCGCACCTGTACAATAAACACCTCAGAGTTGAATAACGTTATCAACACCCCCATGGAGGTACCTCACTGGCCAACATGCCACACCCAAAGTATTGAGAGGGTTGTCAAAATGGTGACTGAAGCTTCCTCCAATACTTTACTTCTCCCAGGAAAAGAGGGATGGAGGTATCAGGGATCAGGATACCAGCAGGAGGCTGATGTCAAAGCAGGACTTGTTCAACTTAGCAACATTCTGGAAGTGATATTTGATATCCATAAGTGTATTCACTGTTATGCACTTAAATGGTTAATAAATAGGTACATTTGATTTGGCTTTGTCATTATAAAACATTTCCCTTGTGTCTTATAATAATATCCTAAAAAGCGGTAAAAATCGCACATTTCTCCCTTTTTAAAGTACAAAATGATGTAGGTTAGAGTTATTCTATCCAAAAAAGAATTACATATTTGAATTCCCCATAAAGAAACACATAACTTAGACACCCCACATGTTAAGATTTCATTTGGATTTTTCTATCTTATAAATGAGATAGAACGGGTACAATTAACAATGTAAAAATGCAAATTGATGTAGCTTAGAGTTGTCCTATCACAAAAATAATGTCATATTTGAATTCTCCATCAAAAAACACACAAAATGGACACCCAACACGTTTGGATTTCCAAAATAAAAAAAGTATGACCCGCCCTACTGTGTGATGGTCAGACAACCTGCCCTAGAGATCATCTCCTACCTGCAGAGAGCCGACAACAGCAAACCTGCCCTCAGATACCTGCTGTATGGATTAAAGGGCTCTGGAAAAACCATGTCCCTTTGTCACACTGTCCACTACTGCTCATCACAAGGATGGCTGGTGCTACACATACCTGATACCTAGCTTGTAGCAGGAGGAATTAGAAATCATGGAGGACATCTCGACACAAAAGACAATACCAGAAATATGTTAATTCACCAAGAATACTGCAAAAATGTTTAGATAACTAAACACCAAGCAAAAACAAATGATGGATTACTATCGTCAATGGTGTAAAAAATACAGTACTTAATACAGTACATAAATTAAACAAGAAAAAATACCTGTGCCATACCACATTTTCCTCAGTGAATCAGGTTTAGGAAAAGTTAATCTGATTGCATTGATCCATTATGAGATTATTAAAATGAGTTGACTTCATCAAACCCAATGAAGTTATCTCTTTGCTCACAGCATCAACAGGAGTAGCGGCTTTTAATAGGTATGACACTCCATGCAGGCTTATGTCTGAAATCATCCCAATCAGGATGCAGTTATTTACCACTGACACAAGAAAAGCTAGCACTACTACAAAAAATCTTTTTATAATTGATGACTTTCTACTCCAAGTAATAAAACTTTTGTGTCAAATCAAAGGCACACACATATTTTTAAAACAGACCCAGCTTCATGTACTATTGAAGAAAATGCACATAACCGATTTGGCACTATTTCAATTCTAGCAGTCAGTGATCCCACCAGTAAAGCAAAATTATATATTTAAAAAAAAAAACATAATAGCAAATATATGTGGTAATGGATGGGATTTGTTAAAGTTGTTAGAACTTGATGAGATTATGCGACAAAAAGATGATCAAAATGTTGCTGAAAATGTTAAACCGGCTCAGAGAGGGAAAAACTACAGATGAAGACCTCCAACAATTGAAATCAAGAGAAATAAAACCTTGGACACTAACTACCCAGAAGAGGCGCTTCATGTGTTTACTGTGAATACTTCTGTCGATGCTCACAATGACTTGACACTTTCTAAGTAAAACTTTTTTCATAGTCTTTGGACACTGTCAAAGACAAAGACATAAGGCTAATAACTCTAGTCTGCACTTCAAAGAAGATATTCAAAACTGGAGGTCTATGGACAATGCTTAACATTGCAGTTGATGTGCTGTTCACTACTAATGTGATGGTTCCTGATGGATTAGCCAACGGTGAAGACATTCAATGAAGCCTGTGTGATGTTCATACCATCTGCCCTAGAGATAATCTCCTACCTGCAGAGAGCGGACTATAGCAGACCTGCCCTCAGATGTCATGTTTCGGGCAGTGTCACATACTGTGGTTGACATGAGCATTCCAGCAAGCAGCATAGGCAACCGAAGCAGCAGAGAGAGAATACATTCATCCCTTATTGTGTGCCTTAACCACCACCTCCACACTGCCTTTGGACTTTGACTTTCTGCCGACCCTACAACTGACAGGCAAGACCATGGCACTTCACAAACTGTTCTACAGACTGAGACCAACGGCAGAAAAGGTCCTGCTCATACACATCGGTCTTTGTGAGCAGCAGGAGGTCTGGCCTTGGCGGCTGAGCACACACGGGAACCTCTGTCCGTGTTCAGAACCCAGGAAGCTGACCTCTGTTCCTTTCTCACTTTCAAACATAAACACAAGATATTCATTTTTAGAAATCATGGATAACGGCAATGTGGACTTGTTCTTTCCTTTAAGACAGAGTCTAACATTTTCCTAATTTCCAAAGCTACAGTAAAACATGTCAGCGCCAAATACAAAAGTCAATACAGGAAATACAAAATGACACCAAAGAACTTAACTAAAACTGTAGCCTGTAGTTTCAGTATCAATTCATATCTTTGTTTCGGTAATGTCAAAAACCAGCGTTAATCAACTGAGCTATTTGGGATGAAGCTGCAGAGAAGTTCGATACAACTCCTACCACTATAATAGCAATCTCAGGATGTTTGCTAAAAGACTACGGAAGCAGATCTCTATCAATATTAAAAACATCAAAGATAATAATTGATCCACAATTCCCGGAAGCTTTTAAAAAAATAAAGAATGTTATAGGAATTTGGATAACATGCTAAACCAAGAGATCGATAACAGAATATAGCACAAAGAAACAGAATTACTGGGTGAAGTCCAATAGTTTGTTAAATATTGTTAGAAGAGATTACAGTGGTAATTAGAGCATTCAAATGAAACCTAAAAACATACAATCTTCTTTTTTTTCAGGAATATATTTTTTAGTTAAAATCTTTTTTATTAAACGCATTAATGTATTAATTACATTACATTATTTTATTTTTCTCTGTCCTATTCAAAATATGCCAGATAATGAAGGTATCTTTTATTCCAGTATTATTGAAAGATATGCTGCAAGACCCTATATATTGGAAAGTATCTGTCTACCTGAATTTGCTGCCAACTATAGTATAAAAAACAATGATACAAACAACATAGAAGATGATGAAGCTGACAGAAATAATGTGATGTATCTATAAAAAGGGATTAGGCACCATGTACAAACGGTGCGAGGAAGCTGTTATTCGATTTCATAAACACAATCGAAACAAATAAAGAGGAAGATATTATTGTGCCCAGTTAATGTTATATCTACTGTGGAGAGGCGAAGACAATGATATACAAAGTTGACATCTCACATTTGAAGAACTTTATGTGGCTTTGAAAACAAAGGCCCACCGGAGCATAGTTGGGACAATATTACACCTTGTATGGAACATGTCCAATTGATTCGACATGAAGGTGAAGAAGTGGAACGAGAAATAGAACAAGAAGACCTTGATGATAATAAGAGACCATGGCACTTCACAAACTGTTCTACAGACTGAGACCAACGGCAGCAAAGGTCCTGCTCATACACACCAGTCTTTGTAAGCAGCAGGAGGTCTGGCCTTGGCGCCTGAGCACACACGGTAACTTCTGTTGGTGTTCAGAACCCAGGAGACTGACCTCTGTTCCTTTCTCCCTTCCCGACCACAAGCCCTGCTGTGGCCACACCTGGCACCAGTGCACCACAGTCCACAGGCCACGCCTTATTTTTCCTTCCCTCCCACCTCCCCCTGACCCTCAAAACCATGTTCCCCGACGGCCTGTTGCCTCGCTTCCAGCAGGTGAAGACATTCAGTGAAGCCTGTGATGGTCAGACCACCTGCCCTAGAGATCATCTCCTACCTGCAGAGAGCCGACTACAGCAAACCTGCCCTCAGATACCTGCTGTAAGGATTAAAGGGCTCTGGAAAAACCATGTCCCTTTGTCACACTGTCCACTACTGCTCATCACAAGGATGGCTGGTGCTACACATACCTGATACCTAGCTTGTAGCAGGAGGAATTAGAAACCATGGAGGACATCTCGACACAAAAGACAATACCAGGAATATGTTAATTTACCAAGAATACTGCAAAAATGTTTAGGTAACTAAACACCAAGCAAAAACAAATGATGGATTACTATCGTCAATGGTGTAAAAAAATACAGTACTTAATACAGTACATAAATTAAACAAGAAAAAATACCTGTGCCATACCACATTTTCCTCAGTGAATCAGGTTTAGGAAAAGTTAATCTGATTGCATTGATCCATTATGACTATGAGATTATTAAAATGAGTTGACTTCATCAAACCCAATGAAGTTATCTCTTTGCTCACAGCATCAACAGGAGTAGCGGCTTTCAATAGGTATGACACTCCATGCAGGCTTATGTCTGAAATCATCCCAATCAGGATGCAGTTATTTACCACTGACACAAGAAAAGCTAGCACTACTACAAAACAATCTTTTTATAATTGATGACTTTCTACTCCAAGTAAACAAACTTTTGTGTCAAATCAAAGGCACACACATAGTTTTAAAACAGACCCAGCTTCATGTACTATTGAAGAAAATGCACATAACCAATTTGGCAATATTTCAATTCTAGCAGTCAGTGATCAGTAAAGCAAAATTATATATTTAAAAAAAAAACATAATAGCAAATATATGTGGTAATTGATGGGATTTGTTAAAGTTGTTAGAACTTGATGAGATTATGCGACAAAAAGATGATCAAAATGTTGCTGAAAATGTTAAACCGGCTCAGAGAGGGAAAAACTACAGATGAAGACCTCCAACAATTGAAATCAAGAGAAATAAAACCTCGGACACTAACTACCCAGAAGAGGCGCTTCATGTGTTTACTGTGAATACTTCTGTCGATGCTCACAATGACTTGACACTTTCTAAGTAAAACTTTTTTCATAGTCTTTGGACACTGTCAAAGACAAAGACACAAGGCTAATAACTCTAGTCTGCACTTCAAAGAAGATATTCAAAACTGGAGGTCTATGGACAATGCTTAACCTTGCAGTTGATGTGCTGTTCACTACTAATGTGATGGTTTCTGATGGATTAGTCAATGGTGAAGACATTCAATGAATCCTGAGTGATGTTCATACCATCTGCCCTAGAGATAATCTCCTACCTGCAGAGAGCAGACTATAGCAGACCTGCCCTCAGATGTCATGTTTCAGGCAGCGTCACATACCGTGGTTGACATGAGCCTTCCAGCAAGCAGCATAGGCAACCGAAGCAGCAGAGAGAGAATACATTCATCCCTTATTGTGTGGCTTAACCACCACCTCCACACTGCCTTTGGACTTTGACTTTCTGCCGACCCTACAACTGACAGGCAAGACCATGGCACTTCACAAACTGTTCTACAGACTGAGACCAACGGCAGAAAAGGTCCTGCTCATACACATCGGTCTTTGTGAGCAGCAGGAGGTCTGGCCTTGGTGGCTGAGCACACACGGGAACCTCTGTCCGTGTTCAGAACCCAGGAAACTGACCTCTGTTCCTTTCTCACTTTCAAACATAAACACAAGATATTCATTTTTAGAAATCATGGATAACGGCAATGTGGACTTGTTCTTTCCTTTAAGACAGAGTCTAACATTTTCCTAATTTCCAAAGCTACAGTAAAACATGTCAGCGCCAAATACAAAAGTCAATACAGGAAAGGAAATACAAAATGACACCAAAAAACTTAACTAAAACTGTAGCCTGTAGATTCAGTATCAATTCATATCTTTGTTTCGGTAATGTCAAAAACCAGCGTTAAGCAACTGAGCTATTTGGGATGAAGCTGCAGAGAAGTTCGATACAACTCCTACAACTATAATAGCAATCTCAGGATGTTTGCTAAAAGACTACGGAAGCAGATCTCTATCAATATTAAAAACATCAAAGACAATAATTGATCCACAATTCCCGGAAGCTTTTACAAAATAAAGAATGTTATAGGAATTTGGATAACATGCTAAACCAAGAGATCGATAACAGAATATAACACAAAGAAACAGAATTACTGGGTGAAGTCCAATAGTTTGTTAAATATTGTTAGAAGAGATTACAGTGGTAATTAGAGCATTCAAATGAAACCTAAAAACATACAATCTTCTTTTTTTTCAGGAATATATTTTTTAGTTAAAATCTTTTTTATTAAACGCATTAATGTATTAATTACATTACATTATTTTATTTTTCTCTGTCCTATTCAAAATATGCCAGATAATGAAGGTATCTTTTATTCCAGTATTATTGAAAGATATGCTGCAAGACCCTATATATTGGAAAGTATCTGTCTGCCTGAATTTGCTGCCAACTATAGTATAAAAAACAATGATACAAACAACATAGAAGATGATGAAGCTGACAGAAATAATGTGATGTATCTATAAAAAGGGATTAGGCACCATGTACAAACGGTTCGAGGAAGCTGTTATTCGATTTCATAAACACAATCGAAACAAACAAAGAGGAATATATTATTGTGCCCAGTTAATGTTATATCTACTGTGGAGAGGCGAAGACAATGATATACAAAGTTGACATCTCACATTTGAAGAACTTTATGTGGCTTTGAAAACAAAGGCCCACCGGAGCATAGTTGGGACAATATTACACCTTGTATGGAACATGTCCAATTGATTCGACATGAAGGTGAAGAAGTGGAACGAGAAATAGAACAAGAAGACCTTGATGATAATAAGAGACCATGGCACTTCACAAACTGTTCTACAGACTGAGACCAACGGCAGCAAAGGTCCTGCTCATACACACCAGTCTTTGTGAGCAGCAGGAGGTCTGGCCTTGGCGCCTGAGCACACACGGTAACTTCTGTTGGTGTTCAGAACCCAGGAGACTGACCTCTGTTCCTTTCTCCCTTCCCGACCACAAGCCCTGCTGTGGCCACACCTGGCACCAGTGCACCACAGTCCACAGGCCACGCCTTATTTTTCCTTCCCTCCCACCTCCCCCTGACCCTCAAAACCATGTTCCCCGACGGCCTGTTGCCTCGCTTCCAGCAGGTGAAGACATTCAGTGAAGCCTGTGATGGTCAGACCACCTGCCCTAGAGATCATCTCCTACCTGCAGAGAGCCGACTACAGCAAACCTGCCCTCAGATACCTGCTGTAAGGATTAAAGGGCTCTGGAAAAACCATGTCCCTTTGTCACACTGTCCACTACTGCTCATCACAAGGATGGCTGGTGCTACACATACCTGATACCTACCGGTAGCTTGTAGCAGGAGGAATTAGAAACCATGGAGGACATCTCGACACAAAAGACAATACCAGGAATATGTTAATTCACCAAGAATACTGCAAAAATGTTTAGATAACTAAACACCAAGCAAAAACAAATGATGGATTACTATCGTCAATGGTGTAAAAAAATACAGTACTTAATACATTACATAAATTAAACAAGAAAAAATACCTGTGCCATACCACATTTTCCTCAGTGAATCAGGTTTAGGAAAAGTTAATCTGATTGCATTGATCCATTATGACTATGAGATTATTAAAATTAGTTGACTTCATCAAACCCAATGAAGTTATCTCTTTGCTCACAGCATCAACAGGAGTAGCGGCTTTCAATAGGTATGACACTCCATGCAGGCTTATGTCTGAAATCATCCCAATCAGGATGCAGTTATTTACCACTGACACAAGAAAAGCTAGCACTACTACAAAAAAATCTTTTTATACTCGATGACTTTCTACTCCAAGTAAACAAACTTTTGTGTCAAATCAAAGGCACACACATAGTTTTAAAACAGACCCAGCTTCATGTACTATTGAAGAAAATGCACATAACCGATTTGGCAATATTTCAATTCTAGCAGTCAGTGATCAGTAAAGCAAAATTATATATTAAAAAAAAAAACATAATAGCAAATATATGTGGTAATGGATGGGATTTGTTATAGTTGTTAGAACTTGATGAGATTATGCGACAAAAAGATGATCAAAATGTTGCTGAAAATGTTAAACCGGCTCAGAGAGGGAAAAACTACAGATGAAGACCTCCAACAATTGAAATCAAGAGAAATAAAACCTCGGACACTAACTACCCAGAAGAGGCGCTTCATGTGTTTACTGTGAATACTTCTGTCGATGCTCACAATGACTTGACACTTTCTAAGTAAAACGTTTTTCATAGTCTTTGGACACTGTCAAAGACACAAGGCTAATAACTCTAGTCTGCACTTCAAAGAAGATATTCAAAACTGGAGGTCTATGGACAGCAGAGAGAGAATACATTCATCCCTTATTGTGTGCCTTAACCACCACCTCCACACTGCCTTTGGACTTTGACTTCTGCCGACCCTACAACTGACAGGCAAGACCATGGCACTTCACAAACTGTTCTACAGACTGAGACCAACGGCAGAAAAGGTCCTGCTCATACACATCGGTCTTTGTGAGCAGCAGGAGGTCTGGCCTTGGCGGCTGAGCACACACGGGAACCTCTGTCCGTGTTCAGAACCCAGGAAACTGACCTCTGTTCCTTTCTCACTTTCAAACATAAGCACTGCCGTGGCCAGTGTTAGGACTAACGTGTTAGAAAGTAATCAATTACTGTAACGCCGTTCTTTTTTTTTCAGTAAGAGTACTCTAACGCGTTCTTTTTTAAATTCTGTAACTCAGTTACCGTTACTACACAGTGCGTTCCTCCGATCTTTTGCGTTATTTTATGCATCTAGAGCTGAGCTGAATCTTCCTCTCTGTCACTCACAAGGCAGAGAGGAGGGGAGACACCGACACGAAATGCCAGACAGAGCTCTGGTCCCGACTCGCGGTCAAATCTGTTGTCGGGTCTATTTCATTAAGGCTCATCAAACCATTATTTTGTTGTTAGAGAAAGAAAGCCACAGAAAGAAAACTTCCTGTGGTCGTAAGGTAATTAATTTTCCCTCAAGTTTTTTGCTTGTAAGGCATTGTATTTCATTTTTTGTAGCCTACATTACTTGCAAATTAAAAAATAAATGTCAACGTTATTTTGTAAGTAATTCTATGAATACATTATAAATAAAATAAAATAAAATCCATAAATTAGAACACAAATATTTAAGAAATAGTGAAAATAGCTGATCTACAAGCTCACAACGCATCGCAAAGCAATGTCTAATTTCTCTTTTGGGTTACAAGCTATAAGTTTAACCAGGCTATAAGGTCATTACTAAAAATTACTACGGTAGGCCTATACTAAAAAAATAAAAGTAACTAAAAAGTTACTTTTCACCGTAACGCATTACTTTTTGGTGTGAGTAATCAGTAAAGTAACTGAGTTACTTTTGAAATGAAGTAACTAGTAACGGTAACGAGTTACTATTTTTCAGTAACTTGCCCAACACTGGCCGTGGCCACACCTGGCACCAGTGCACCACAGGCCATGCCTGCTTTTTCCATCCCTCCCACCTTTGGACATGCCATTCCGGAGGCCTCAACCTGGCTATGCAACTTCAAAACCTCCAACGACCACTTGCTGTGACCTGTCCTTAGATGTGGAGGTTCACTATTCCAGGAGTACCACTGCCAGTTCCCTTAAAACCCTGTTCCCTCACGGCCTGCCGCCACCCAACAGCAGGTGAAGACATTCAATTGGCCACAATCGCTGCAAGGCTGTGGCAGTGTAACCTGGCCACCTACTGGGGCTACATAGACTTAAACTTTAAACTTTACTGCCGTATATTTGAAGGCAGGGGGGCCGTTCCATGCAGCCTTTGTGGCAACCCCGCTCACCCAGCCAGTCAGTGCATCTTCACCGCTCCCCGCCCATCAACACCCCAAGCCACCACTTCCCCTCCAACCCCGACTCACACTCGCTACTCTGCCTCCCCTGCTTTCCCTCACACCCATTTCAAGGACGCCAGATTTAGAAATGACTGGGCATCCAGAACACCATATGGAGCTGCCTGACTGACACATGAAATCATTGACTCCATATATGGGCATGGCTGACCTTGGAACTTCATTTACGGTATGGAGTTATGGAGCCAACTAATTGTGACATCACATAGTTGCGACCGTCAGGGAGCGACCGTCAGGGAGCAGTTTACTATGAAAACCTCCACACGCCACACGTCACACGTCACACCTTTGCCCTGCTCATATCTCCGCATCAGTATATAGGGCTTGTTTGTTTATTGTATGACATCACGCCACATCATCAGCTGTGGACTCTGTGATGTCATCGTATCGCATCAGTATATAGGGCTTGTTTGTTTATTGTATGACATCACGCCACATCATCAGCTGTGGACTCTGTGATGTCATCGTATCTCCATATATGGCCATCTCCGTATATGGAGATATAAGTCGTCCATGCCCAAGTATGGGCTGGTGAGGTCAGACTTTGTGTGATGCGTAGGTTATCTCCATATATGGAGATTCAACATTCCAGGCAATGCTCTCTTCCCTGGTGAGAATTGCCCCTTTATATAGGGCTTGTTTGTGTATTGTATGACATCACGCCACATAATCAGCTGTGGACTCTGTGATGTCATCGTATCTCCATATATGGCCATCTCCGTATATGGAGATATAAGTCGTCCATGCCCAAGTATGGGCTGGTGAGGTCAGACTTTGTGTGATGCGTAGGTTATCTCCATATATGGAGATTCAACATTCCAGGTGTAACTATGGCTACCCGTATGACGTGAGAGGTGGAGGTTGTGATATTTGTGGAGATAAGCGACCAACGGTCGCTTATCTCCCGATTAGGGAGTCTTACTGGTGTAGTTACATTAGAAATGATGATTAGAAATCATGGAGGAATCTCTACAAAAAAGAGAATTACCAGAAATATGTTAACTCACCAAGAATACTGCAAAAATGATGAAATCACTAAACACCAAGCAAAAACAAATGATGGATTACCATCGTCAATGGTGTAAAAATACAGTACTTGCGTTAAATCAAGGAAAAATACCTGTGCCATACCATATTTCCTCAGTGAATCAGGAGTAGGAAAAAGTCATCTGATTACACTGATCCATTATGACTCCACTATTGACTTTCTGCCATCCCTACATCCACCGACATGCAAGACAATGGCACTACACAAACTATTCTACAGACTAAGCACAACGGCAGCACAGGTCCAGCACCACTTCCTGCCCAAGCTGAAGACGACACAACGGTACATGTGACCTGTCCTTAGATTTGGAGGTTCACTAATCAAGGAATACCACCGCAAATTCTCGGCCACAATCGCTGCAAGGCTGCTGCGGTGGCCAGGTTCCACTGCAGCAGCCTACATGGACTTAAAGGGGAAGACCACCCATTTTCAATATTGAACTATGTCATTAATATACCTTAGAGGAGTTGTGTGTAAAAAAAAAAAAAAAAAGTTACCCCTCTTCTGTGTTGCCTAGAACTGGAGGATTGATTTTGGTGTTTGTATTGCAAATCGCAACGTGATGACATCACACCGTTGTACTTAGATTCAATAACAATAACAATAGCAATTAAAGATTCAAGCAGCGATGACCAGGCCCTCACTGCTCTACTCAAGTCACAAGGGGAAGCAGCCACCATAAGGTCACCACAATTAAAGTCTATTTAGTAAGCAGGGCCGGATTAACCATAGGCCTCGTAGGGCATGTGCCCTGGGGCACACATGCCAATGGGGCACAAAAAATATTTTGGAAAAAAAAAATATTTTTGAAGATTTTTATTTATTTTTTTATTTTTTTAAGCTGAGGGTTAAATAACAACTCGAAATGGATCAGGGGAGCATCAGGTACTTGTTTTATTTATTAAGCTTGCATAATGTATCTGCCACTGGCTTAGCTGCATGTGGAGCCCCATAGCCTACATTAGCAGGAGGAGGAGGCTTCACAGAAATAAATCTTAATCAAACACACCAAAGTTTACATTTACCAGTTGGAAAGGCTTAGATAAGAACTTGAGGTTGTGATGAGATCATTTGAGAAATGGTTCATATATTTATAATGGTGATATGGTCTGCTGCTTAGCTCTTTGACCTCACTGAGGCCCCATATAAAAATCATATAAAATCAATCAGTGGATTAAAAACGCCAAAGTTGTCATGGTCAGGTTGGCAAGGGTTAGACAGCAACTCGACCTTGGAATTAGAGCATTTGCTCCATTTTTGATGAATCTGTGATATAATTTCTCAGTTAGCCTGGATTAGCTTGTGGGCTAAAAAAACGTCTATTTAAAATGTGGCAGAATGGGGTTGTTTTGGCTGCTGGGGGAACACTTAGAAGATGAAAATGGCTTGGTTTGGGTCCAGGGTCTTGTGGCATATTTAAAGCATATTGTTCAAACATGTTGTGTCCATTTTAAGGGTGGAAAAAGTCATTCTTCATCATGTGGTGAAAACAAAATACTCTACAGGTTGTGGTAGGCCTACAATGTATATATTTATAGTATGTTTTATATATGTGTGTAGGCCTCCATAATGTAAAGAAAAGTAGCCTAGTTCTCAATCATTCCCACACTGAGTCTGTGCATTCACATGATTCAGCCATTCATTCACTGACATGACCTGTCACCTGCATGTGCCCCTCCCCTCCCAAATGGGTGCTCCCACGCTTCCTGTATCCTGACCTGTGCCCACAATGCCCAGCTATTTTGGCGGCATTTCAGTGAAAACAACAATTCAACATGGGAAGGAGAAAACAGTTAAAGTTATACCATGTAACTTTTTTTATAAAACAAATCTTAAAATTGTCCTAACTGTTAAATCGCTAAAGTTTTAGAACCCCCACTCTGTTATTTTCAGCTTCTGAAGCCTTCTCTTTATATGTTTTCTATGAGTTGTGAGGGGGGGAGAATTTCCCGGCAAAATGATGTCATCTCCCACATGATACACTACCGGCCAATCACAGCGCCGATCATACACCACCGGCCAATCACAGCGAGTCTTGCTGTCTCTAAAGGAAGTAGCTTCCCTCAGCAACTGTGTTTACATTGGTGAAGGAATCTTGCTTGCTACTCCCTCAATCCTGGTCTAAAAATGATGGGAGACGGCTCTACGGAATCGTATCGGCGAGGCGGAGGTGCTCGCGACGGCCGCGGGGGTCCGCGGACCCCCGTTCCGGTGGTCCGCGGCGACTCCGGCCGAAAAAAGCAATACCGCTACTGACCACTAGTTGAGCAGCTTCCACAGTACAGCTTTAAGCGGTTGTGCAAAAAGACAAAAAACAGCAGAAAAAAGCGCGGCATAAAGCAAGATGCGATTCCACCAGCGGCGTAGCCACCGGCACCGCAGCCGTGAATGAGGCGGCCTTGGGCTTGGCCCGCGAGACCGTGGCCGACCCGGCATAGGGGGCACTTGAACTTGGTCGCCCTGGGGCACCACACAGGGTTAATCTGGCCCTGTTAGTAAGGGTGCCGGAAAAAATCGATATGAATCGATTATCGGTTTCAACACTAGCGATACGGCCGCATCGATGCGCGTTTACCCGGATCGGTCCAAATCGCGTCCGTATCGGTCGATGTATCGGTCCTAAAGTAATTAATCGGATTAATCGGATTTTAGCATTAAATAATTAACCTGCTGTGAAATTCTGAACTTACTTACTCATCGTTTACTGTTACAAATCATTACTTCAAAAGTGAGCGCTCTGCTAGCACAGTCAGTGCTGCAGTGCAACGGAAAGAAAAAAAAGAAAAAGCTGACTGCTGCTCTGTCCTCCAAATAGAGCTGGGTTTCTGCGTACTGCAGTCACTGTCCTGCGGGAAGCCGCAGATCTACAAGCCCACAGGGTGTTGCATGTGGATGGGTTGTAAACTTATAGATCTGCTACTTCCGATGCAGCGTGTATGACGCTCGCATGTGCGACACACAGCGACTTGTAAACAAACCAACAACGTGGTAGTTGAGTTCCATCACTATGGATTCATTATTCCAGTGGAGAAACACAAGTTTGGATGTTATAAGATTGCGACAGTAATGGATTGGATAACACTTTTCCCAGTGGAACCATCAGAAGTCCCTGCACTTCGACAGCAAAGGTAATAATCACAGCATCAGCTTTTATTGCAAAGGGCGAGTATTGGTTTTCAAAGTGGGGTCCGGGGACCCCCAAGGGTCCTTGAGGGAGTTCTAGGGGGTCCTCGACGAAATGATAGGAACCAAATGGACCCTTGGGTATGTGTAACTCAGGGGAGTGTACAAATGGAACCAAATGGACCCTAATGGGTCCATTTGGTTCCATTTAAACTTAAGACAAGAGCCTGATCTATGTCAAACTGGGGGTCCTTGACATTGATTTCTTTTTAGAACTACTGCAGTAGAGCCATAAGATAACAAGAAGACATGATGTGTGCCAGACTTCAAATGTTGCACTTACTTTATACTGCTGTTGTTACTGTTGTAAAGTGGATCTTTTTGAAATGATCTTATTGACTGAATAACAGCAGGCTCTTTTACTAGTTTTATTTGGTGATCTGATCTGTGGCATTGCTGAGGATTGATCTGATCTGTGGCATTGGTGAGGATGTAATATTTTAGTGTTTCAGTGTTATTATAGCAGCTTTGCAAAGTACAATTATTGCACTGTACTGAAGCCTGAAGGGCCAGGCCTTTTGTGTGTTTGTTTTATATTTCTCCACCTGACCAACTGTAACTGCTAAAGTGAAGCTCTTTGAAATGGGTGTGTGAGACAGATTTTCAAACCATGTCAGTAGGCTTTGTAGTTTACATTAATTATTTTTTGTATCTACATGTCTGTGTCTATTTAGAATGAACAACAATGACATGATACTAAAATGATTTGTCATCGATCTTTCTTTACAATTTTCTGTTATTCCTTGGTCTTTTATGAGATATTCATTATTTGAAGGTCAGCAATGCTACTTTATAGATTATAGCTTCTTAATTGAATGGAAAATTAATGTTTCATTAAACGTATGTATCAGATCACACCGTATTGCATCGAATCGTATCGAATCCAATCGAATCGCATACAATTCCTCGAAATCGTATCGAAATTGCACCGTATCGAATCGTATCGAATCGTTCTGTATGTAAGATGTATCGTCTCTGAATCGAATCGGAGCCCATGTATCGGATACGTATCGAATCGCCATGTAAGGGATGGATACACACCCCTACTATTTAGTGTGACACTATTAATTTATTAAACTATTACACTAGTACTCCATTACACTATTACACCTATTTAGCCAGGGACCCAGTCACCTAGAATGTGAGATGACCTATGATGTCATGCTGTACTTTTTATTTCTGTTTTATCTATCAATTTGGTCATTAAAGCAATTCTATGCAGGATTAAGCCTAAAAATTTAAACTATATATGGGTCAGTGACGTGACGCCCCAAAAAACATGTTTTTTAAAAAACTTTAAATAGCAGGCATAAAAATTATTTACTTTTGTTCTACTCACTCTCAACTTTATGGAAACACATTTTGTTTTTAGATATTTTATTGGAATCAGACTTTATTGAGCAGTTTGTTGTACTTGTGCCTAAAACCGTCATCTGGTGTGACATGACAATAATTGTTCATAAAATGAAAATGGAGTACACCTTTCTTAAGTTACTCACTTTATCAAAGTCCTTTATCATAACTAACCTGTGATCCACTATAGTTTTGTGAAAATTAATTGAATCTGTATATTTTTTTCATAATCAACACTCTGTGTGAGGCCCATGTTGTCGATCTTTCAACATATTTTAATTTTATTCTGACAAAAACTTTCTTTAAAATTACACAAATATTTGTGACTCTTCCTGATACTATTTTCTATGTAAACCATACACATTTTTTCGGTTTCATCATTAATAAAGGTATGATTTCTCACTATTTGGAATGTCACACCAGATGACTTAGTGTCACACCAGATGACCATATCTTCATGTGTCAAAGCAAACTGTGTTTTAACCTACCTATTAGTGAGTACTGAACTTTACTGATTGATTAAACAATTACCCAGGAAAAACAGCAACAGTAAAATTGCTTTAACATTAAATAACATGGCCTTAATATTTCTGAACAGGATAGTATTGTTGGGCCTTAACATAGGATAACAAAGAATTGTAGAGGTAGATGGATGATGAGGATGTGCACAGGAATGCTACGCACACCTAAGTCTTCTGCGGGCCCACGGCAGAAGGATCTTAAAGAGACAATAAGGTGCATAGCCACACTGGGAGCCAAGGCAACATTTTATTAACACCAATTATTGGAAACAACTCAGCATTCAGGTGTATTACTTTTTTCCGAAGTCTCCTGAACTTGAACACAGCATTTTGAGTTGAACAAATTTATTTACGAATCATGTCGTTACACCACATCTCCACTAGCTAAAGAGTGCTGGGTTGTGCAACTCCGAAAATAGCTGATCTACAAGCTCTCGCAGCACAATGCGTTGAGAGCTTGTAGATCAGCTATTTTCGCTATGTTTGTCTCGGGTCCTACCTTACCTCATTGTCCAGTCCAGTGAGTGAAAGTACAAAAGTATTAGATTAGATTAGAATAGACATTTAGACTGCATTGTACATCAGCCAGTCACATTTGGTGAGGGTATAGACATTTAGACTGTATTGTACATCAGCCAGTCACATTTGGTGAGGGTAGCAAACCGTTTGCCCTGTTGCGGTTCTGCTATGCCACAGACAACTTCCTGCTCTTTGTAGAAAATGCAGTCTCGCCCCTTTGGCCAGACAAAACCATTTTTCATTTTTCCAAGTTGATTCATGCAGTTTATCTCTAGCCCCTCCTTATTAATGGTAACAATCTGCCCCACATATGGCTTTCCCTCATATTTGATTATGACAAACTGTCACTGTATTCATCTGAGGAGGTGTCTGAATCCTCAGCTTGGGCCTCTCCAATAGATGCACTTGTGTCCAGCACCTGAGTAGAAGACCTTCAGGAGGAGACATTTAAATGTAATTTATTTGTCAGGTAGATTGTTTTTAGTAGTAAAATGTAATTACTAGCAAGTCCTCAAGTTTGCCAAGTATGTTATACTCACTGAGCTCCGGAAGCTGTTTTGGGCCTGCAGCTGACCTGGGAAGGGGGCAGTTCCGCAGATGGGCCACCACTTAGTTAAGGAAGAAAAGGAATGAATGGATGACATAAGTTACTTTATTGTCATTAAACAGGTACAATTACAGGTATCATAAAATTGGCAAAGAGAATGATTTAGTTATACTTACTCATCACTTGTCTTGTCACCTGGCACCTCAGCCCTGGAGACTTGGTCGAACTGTAATTTCCGTGGGTTGTGACAGGTGCAGATCTGAGGAAACTGGCAGAAACAACTCAGGTCTCTGTAAACTATCTTTCCCGGGAAGATAGAAAGAACCTGGTGCGTAGTGCTGATGCCAGTCACTGGACGCACTGATGGAGGGACCATTTCATCCATGTTGGATATCTTCTCTTCTTCGATCCACATGACAGTGACTTTTTCAGAGGACTTCTGTAAATACTCACACAGATCCCTCGGTGTTTGTAGGTCACTGCCTCCGAGGACATACATGTCTGCCTTACGCTTCAGCACCCCTCCCACACCATCAGGTGCGCCCTTTCCATGGGAACGCTCTGAAAAGTTCCAGGTGACCCTCTTGAATCCCCATGTATAAGGAATGCTGCTCATGAGGAAGCAGTTTGTGCGATTCCGGTACTGGGTTGCTGGCCCATCACTGAGGACATGCAGGGTGTCAATTGCATTGTCTTGTTTTCCTCGGAAATCATCAATAACTGGCTTGATGTGTGCCCACACAGCACGCTCATCATGGCGTAAGGACTGTGAAATGGTGGCATAGCACTGGGAGCCACTGACTGAGTAGGCAACTCCGGTATGCACTGTTGCCTGCTGCCTATTGCCACCAAAATGAAACGCCTGAATCTCTGTGTTTAGTTTACATGCATAGTTCTCAGAAAAGTCTATATGCAAGACCATTTCAGTGGGTTGGATGCTCTCCTTGATGTGTCTGAACTGCTTCACCTGATGAAGCCAGTTGAGCTGATGACTTGCAATCGCACTGAGCCTCTGGTTGAACACATCAGTGAGTCCAAATTAATCAATTTATTTGAATTGTGCTAAATCTATAACTAGTAGTCCTACTTTTTTTCCTTCTTTTTTTTTGTTTTGCTGTATCCAAGTAAGGATAAGAACAGCTATGGTTTTGTTTAAATGCCCTTCCTCCATATCCATTCATTCATCACTATACAGTATGTTTGTGTATTTTGGAAATAATAAAATCACATTTTCTGTACCACCCATTTTCTGTTGTCAAGTGTCTTATATTAACTGCTTATAACGGATAGTTATTATAAAGTGTTACCACAATATAAGGTTTAGGTTTCTGTGAAGGGGTTTCTGCTCTGTCTGATGAATTTGCTGTATCACCGAATGAAGCTAAATTAAATTATGTAAAAATGTTTAAAACGTTGTTTTAAACATGTTAAAATGTTTTAAATGGACAAAAGAAACATGGGACTTGTTATTTATTGTTATGTCTGTAGGAAAATACAGTATATATAATCTGGTGTGACAATCAAGTCATCTGGCGTGACAAGCAGATATGTCACACCAGATGACGAAGTGTCACACCAGATGACGTTTTCTGCATTTAGGACTACCTTGAGGCTACCAGGTACACATTAGCATGCTAACAACATGCTAGCTATAACAAAATAACCTAGATTTACATGTAATTATGACCAAAGTTTCAAATAACTTTTGCTTTATTAATGAAAAAGGTGTCACACCAGATGACATCCAGAAGTGCCACACTTGTCAAAGTTTCAACAAGATGGCATTTCATGAAAATGTTAAAATCATAACTCACCTCAGACACCTGTCTTGCAGTTGTGCTGGGAGTGCTGAATAGCCTTACAGAAGAAGGACCTCTCTAGCCCAGTAGGTGTCCAAATTATTGCCTGTTTAATTTTTCCAAACTAGTGTCACACCAGATGATTTTGGTTTGGGGGACAAAATCTTTTTGATCAGAAATGACTGAAAACATTATGCTTGGACTTTGAAAAGATATAGGCTCACAAATAGACATTTTTTTTGCCTAAATTCATTTTTAAATGAATTTTAGCAATTCTTTTTCTTAGTTTTATTCAAGTTCCCACTTTGAGAAACAAGGTCGGGACAGTCACACCAGATGACATTTACCATGTTTGGTTGAAGATTCTGAAGAAATGAGGAATGAAATGTTTTAATCTTGAGTAAGTTCACATAAAGCTTAATGTCCTGCACAATATTCAGAAGGTTTTTGACAAATATATTTTTTATTTATACATGTTTGACACCGAGGACAGCGAAAACGCTACGTCACGTCACCCACCCACATACATATATATTTAGACCTTTTTCCCCTCTATCAGACACTATAAAATCATGGTGGTGTAAAACAAAACATTCAGCATTCAATTCCCCTTTTCTCCACTATTTTTGACTTACATCCGGGCATACGGGTCGAGAATGGAGCATGAATGGAGCAGTGAGGGGTGGTGTCGGTTGGTGGGGGAGATGGCCGTGCTAGCCAATGATAGCGTGACATCCGCCTTTCTGAATCCCTTCCCTATACAGTTCATTCATAACGTAGCCTTCTGGAGCTATGGCTTACGACAAAGGAGCTAGAAGTTGGAGTTGAAGGAGTTTTTTTTTTTTAAATAAAGCTAAGGCAGATGCTGCTCGAGCTAAAACGAGAGTAAATCTTGGTGTTGCTTTTCATCGATGGTGTGATTTGAAGGCCCGGCTGCAGAAGAGAAGTGATGCTGAGTTGGGAATGTTTCTCTTGGACCAGTAAGTTTCTACTGTTATGTTTATTCACATAATCCAACGTAGCTCTCCCTATTGAAACCATCAAGTATGTAGTAAACTGTGCTCGACTTTCTGGACACTAAAAAAAGGAAAGGAAAAAAAAAGTGTATCGTACGCAGTTTTCCATGAATGGAGCTAACTCTGCTGCTATTAGCAGCTAAGCTAACGATCTACAAGCTCTCAATGCGTCACGCCGCGTTGTGAGCTTGTAATCTGCTAATTACAAAGAGCGGAGTTATACATGAGGGCTAATGTGGCTTATGTGTGTTATAATATTACCATAATATATCTTCAAAGTAAAAGCAAACTAAAGTCAGTAAAAGTCCAACTTTTGGACAGATCTAGTAAGTGAAAGACAAGTATAGGAAATGTTCAAGTAAAGTACAAATACCTCAAGTGTATTGAAGTAAATCTAACTAGTAGTTACTTCATCTTTATCTTTTGGACAAGTACGTTTCTCTCTAGTATAGAGCCTACTGCAATGTTTTTCTTCACACAATAAAAACGTAGCACGCTCAATCTAAACCAACAAGTAGGCTGAGCTTGTATTATTGTGCAGCCTCAATTTATCTTGTTCTCCATTGTAAAAGATGCTAACGCTATTAGCTTGCATTGTACCGTGACTACATCAATAAATACAACTATTGAGTCATAGTCTATAGCTGGATTTGGGCTTGAAATTGAATAATATACTGTTCATGGAGACATAACCATATAGCCACAGTTTCTTTTATGAAGTGCTCATTATAACATAACCATGGTTATGGGGATGTTTCACTGGACAAATAAAATACTGTGAAGTGAAACATCCCCATAGCCATAATTTATTTTGTGAAGTGCTCATTATAAAAACAACATCGCCACATCCATTAATTTCTTCTAAATGTTCAGCAAACGAGTCACATTGCATTTTATGTACATTATCATAACAACGTTGCCACACCTATTAATTTAATTATTTATTCACCCCTCCTTGTGACATTCTGCTAAAATACTGAAAACAGGGGTAATGTTACTGCAATATTACTTGTCTGGTAGTATTCTGCTTGAGTGCAACATTAGAGTTGTTTTCAATCACATGCATCCATGCCTGCATCACCCATTTGATAACATTTAGGAAATAATTGTTGAGTGACTGACTGTACTAGCATTGTTGATATTGTGTATTTTTCTTGTAGGTCATGCTTCCTCAGAGGGACACGCCACACAACAAATGCCATTTCCATGGGTTGATACAAATGTGAATGAGTCAACTGCCACTCTGACTCTAGACAAACATTATACCATCATTTGTATGGCCTCATAAGTATACAGTAGCATAATTTCTTTCATAACTTCAGAGACAGTGAATTGTCTAATACAAACCTGATAACATCTTACTGAAAAAGTCTATTGGAGACCTGTCTGTATATATTGTATTTATAATGCTCTAATCTAACAAGGTGTTTTAGTTATTAGGCTGTGTCCTCATTTATTTTGCTCTTATCACCAACACCTGAAATGTACATGTATACCCAAGGTTATGTTAATAAAAGTTTTAAAATCATGGATTGATTCCTTCATTGACCAGGTCATCATAAGGTTATAGGTAGTTACCATGAATTTGAAAGGAATGTGTAAATCAATGTTTTATTTTTTATTAGCACATATATAAATACTGTATGATATTTGAAATTGTACAAAGGGTGTCAAGTGCTATTCCTCTCGCTTGACATGGTCGTGGAGGTTCTTGTCGCTGTAGCCTACATCTGGAGGGAGGTCTGCTCTTCACCCACCACTGGTCCTTCACCTCTTCATCTGCTTCTGACAAGACTGGATTGAATTGTCTCCTCTCCTGATAACAAAAGATACACAAGTCAATTTTGCCATGTTACAAGGGGTCAATGTCTGTACATGGACAAATGTGTCTGTGGCAAATCATTTGTAGATTTAGATTTTGCTTTACACAGCATTATAATATTTTCATCATAATACCCAATTACTGAATGTCAAGTCACTCCAGGCTGTTTATCCAGAATATGTATGACATTATTAGGCATTAGTGGTTCTCAAACGTTTTATTTGCAAGGACCTCCATAACTCTGTGTACAAATAGAACCAAATGGTCATTTGGTTCCATTTGTACACTGAGTAATAGAAGTCTAAAGGCCCATTCCCACTGGGCCAGATGACAGATAAAAAAATCTCTTTCTCCAGATATTTTTCCATTCAAAGTGGATAGTAGATACAGATAAAAAAAAATATTTGCCACAGATAAAAGTATCTGTGGCAAATATCTGTGGTAGATATTTCTATATTTATTATTTATATTTTATATTTATCTGTATCTACCATCCACTTTGAATGGAAAAATATCTGGAGAAAGAGATTTTTTTTATCTGTTTATCTGGACCAGTGGGAATGGGCCTTTATGGTCATTCAGGGCTTTTTGTGTTTCTGGTAATATTATTGTCCATTTAATTTTGTATGTCAGTGGTGATGGACATTTATACCTGTTGTTTCTCGCTCGACAGTATTTGAATTAGCCCACACTAGGCAGTATTATATATGGGCACATGATTTACTACAACACAAGTCCAAGGTCCAACTAGTACTAGTCTGGTTATTTGCAAAGACCACCATAACTCCGAGTGTAGTATTACCGGTCCATTTGGTTCCATTTGAATCGGCCACCAATATGTTACTACCATAGATGTATGTCTATGTAGGCGAGGCGAATTGCATGTTAGGACAGATATTATGACTAGCCCTAGCTCTGGTCCATAGCGTTAGTGGAGTTCTCGAACTCCACCAACGCTATGGACCAGAGCTAGGCTAGCCCATGATGCTAGTCACTGCTGTGCTTTGGCTAGCCCCATATAGAACCTCACCCGTCAGCACAACAGTATGCAGCGACGGGTGAGTTTCTATGGGGCTATGCTTTGGCTAGCCATGAAACATGACGGAGTGAGGATCTATATCAGGGGCTAGACCGTCTAGACGGCCGTCAAACCCACGATGTTTAGTAGCTACATACCTTTTCACCCTTGTCCAGCAACGTCCAAGTAAACGTTATGTCCGTCCTCCTCTTTCTTCTTTTTTTCCGGTTGATGGTGAATATAGGAGACGCTGAATGAAATGAAGTCGATATGGTGCGCGTGCGTGTGCACGTGCATGAGTGCGTGTGCAGTGCACGCGCGCATGCGCTGTTTAGGACAACAGAAACATGCGTTTGCCGGGGGGAGGGAGGGGGCGGGTGCTTCAGTGTGACGATGAGCGGGGGAGGAGTGGGGGGTGACGTGTAGGAGTGCGAGGGGTGGAGCCCTGTTTGAATTTCAGTTTGCCAACAGACATTGTTTGCAAACATTTAAATTTAGGCTGCTACCTGCATATTGCACCTTTAAGGTCCACAGAATGAGAGGCCTGCTCTGCCGAAAACATTGTGAAAAAAGGGGGTTATGGCCATTTGTATATTCACTGTCCCATCGACTTCACTATACAGGAAAATAAACAATATTAAAAAAAATTGAAATATCTGCTTTAAGTAGCATGTGAGGGGTCACTTTTCACAGTTTTGTGAGGCCGTGATTTAGCCCAAGGAATGTTTTTCATGCAAAACAAATACTTGCAATGGATTCAGAATCACGAAGAACCCCTAGTTTGACTCTATTTGACCTCTATTTATATTCCAGCCCATGGTAAGCCAGGATCCACCTATTAATTAATTGCCTACTCATGCTCACAACAATTAGTCAGCACTCACACCAGCTGGTAACCAATCACTCAATCTGCCATGCCATGATCCCTTGTAATGTCCAAAGTGCGGCCTGGGGGCCAAATGGTTTTAAACCGGCCCATTCCACAGAAACGGCACTCCTAGCAGTCACAGAAGCACTCCATGCTACCCAGGCTGCCTCCCACTCTGCAGTCCTGATTCTTCTGGATCTATCCCTTGTTGACCTAGGCATCACCGGGACGGCACTAAAGTGGTTCTCCTCCTACCTGTCGGACCGGACCTACCAGGTCTCATGGAAATGTTTGCTTTCATCCCCCCGAACCCTCCAAACGGGAGTCCCCCAGGTATCCGTACTTGGCCCTCTGCTTTTCTCCCTGTACACTAAATCCCTTGGTACTGTAATCTCTGCTCACAATCTATCCTATCACTGCTATGCTGATGACACTCAACTGTTTTTGTCCTTCCCCCCTTCTGCCACCCAGGTGGAAGAACGCATTGCAGCATGTCTGGCCGACATCTCACAGTGGATGTCAGCCCACCACCTCAAGCTGAACCCGGACAAGACGGAGCTACTCTTCTTTCCAGCTAAGTCTTGCCCCATGCAAGATCTCACTATTTCCATAGATAATGCATTGGTGACTTCAGTTCCTACTTCTAGAAACCTTGTTGTGGTCCTGGACAGCCAGCTATCATTCAAGGCACACATTGTATTAGTCACCCGGTCCTGTAGGTTCACACTCTATAACATCCGTAAAATCAGACCCTTCCTCACCCAGGAGGCAGCCCAGCTCCTCATTCAGACATCTGTCATATCAAAACTTGACTATTGTAACTCTCTCCTCACTGGTCTGCCGGCATGTGCACTTAAACCTCTCCAACTGATCCAAAATGCCGCGGCACGACTGGTCTTCAACCAGCCTAAGTTCTCACATATCTCTCCCCTTCTCCGCAGCCTCCACTGGCTCCCGGTTGCGGCCCGCACTGAATACAAAACACTGATGCTGACCTTCAAAGCAGCCAAAGGTATGGCTCCTCCATACCTCCAAGACCTGATCAACCCCTACACCCCCACCCGTTCACTTAGATCAGCCAACACAGGGATCCTGACAGAACCCTCGCTAAAAACTCCAGGGCAAAAATCCACTCGTCCAATTGAACACATGTATCCATCAGGTCACTAGGACTGATGTTGATGTGGGCATCTGCAGAAGACGCAGACGTGTGAAAGCAAGGTTTGTAAATACATGTTTTGGCAGTGGTAGGATTTGAACCCACACCTCCAGAGAGACTTAATCCAGCACCTTAGACCACTCGGCCACACTACCTATGTGCTTTGTGTTTCATTGATTCCGACTTGTTGCTCTCAACTAAGAGAAGGCGTGAACAACAAAGTGGACAAGGCCACAATTGTGGGTTTGGAACGCATTATTCAACCATCCCCAGAGTTCAACAGTATTTCGAAACCAACAATCCCTGCCTTAGGAGGGCAGTGCCTTATCCATTAGGCCACTGGGGCTACATAACACAGAAGGCCACTGGGGCTACGTAACACAGAAAGCAACAACCACACCATGTGAATGTATATAATTAAATGAACTGGCAGTAGAGACTGAGGCCTAAATCCAGCGCCTTAGACCACTCGGCCACACTAGCTCACAAAATCCAATTTTGTGTCCTTTGATCTTCATGGGTTTTTCACAAAGGAGAGTAATAATGTTTTCTAAGCGCAATGACAGTTCTCTTCATAATGCATGGGATTTGAACACATGTATCCATTAGGCCACTAGGACTGATGTTGTGATGAGAAATGCTGAAATCAGGAAAAAGTTTTTTTAACTTTACAGATAGCAGAGGATGTATTCGACCCATGGACATCTGGGTTATGGGGCAAGTACGCTTCCGCGGCTTTACACATCCCTGACTGGGATTTGAACACATGCATCCCACAGTTGTTGGACAACACGCTTAGCAGAGGATGGTTTCGATCCATCGACCTTTGGGTTGTGGGCCCAGCACGCTTCCGCTGCGCCAGGGCTGGGGAACAATTGCCTACCTAGGGGGGGAAGGGGGAAACAAATGGAAGGGGAGAGGGGAGAAGGGGGAAGAAGGAAAAAAGAGGAGAGAGAGAGAAAGAAAGAGAAAACGAGCATGGAAAGGATGAAAAATGCAACAGGCCAGTCTTCTTGTGCATATCCCCAGTGATCTGTCCAAGTAATTTATGAGTATATATGATAGATTCATGAAAATGTAGATTTTTGTCGATTTGTCGATAACCCTTGTGAGACTGTACTTCATTCATAGACATATTGTAGATCTATTTATATTCATTGTTGATAGATGTACACAGTATATATTAATTGATATTCACTGTACATGTTATGTATTGTTATTCAGAGATCCATTGCAAATGCAGATCAGTATTTCACTTGTCTATTATTTCATCTGGGTTTGGAACACATAAACTTAAATGTACCTTGTATTTCATTCTAACTAATGCTGCTGACATGATTATCTCCAATGGGGATCAACCAAGATCTACCTTAGGTCTCAAAATAGATGAATGCATGGTATGTTAGACATTGATGTAATCTGGATCCTTTTCATTTAGTAAAAAACTGCATTCAACTGCATGAAAGGTACATTTTAATCTATAAGATTCAAATACAACAGGTATTCCCACATACAACATAAACATTGTTACATATGTGCACACATCATCACTGTTGGGTGGAAACCCTGCATGTCCAAAACCGTTTATTTGTATTACTATTTTAAAACAATATTTAAAATTGTGAAAATAGTCGATCTACAAGCTGACAACAAGTTGGCACGTTGTGGGCCTATAGATCTGCTAACATGGTGAAAATAGACAAACTACAAGCTGACAACACATTGATGCGTTGTGGGCTTGTAGATCTGTTATTTTCACTACTTTTGTGCAACACTGATGTATGATAAAGCAGGGCATTCATTTACAATAAAATAAAAGGAATGGGACATGGTTTCTGCCTGACAGCGACAATATGTTGATGGCTCTGGTGGCATCACACTTTGCACAAGAATAATAAAACAAGTCTCAACATCACAAATTTAAGTAAGGGAAAGGCAAACATCTGCAACACAACTGCTCAGTTATTTGTTGTTGTCTGCTAGCGACTCCTCCTTTGATATGGTGTCTGTATTTTTGGGCAGTGTACAGTATTGTGTCCTGTTTCCTGTGTTCTGGACTGGCCACTTTCTGCATGAATTTGCCTGCACTGTCCGCTTGTTGAATCTGGCCGTGGAGACGCGTCGCCTTTGGTGAAGTGGTGCAGAGAGAACAGCTGAGGTCTGGGAGACAGCAAATGAGAAATAGAGAGAAATGTGTATAATCAATACAAATTCAGTGTCTCACACAAAGGTGACAGTTTGCTTGCCTATGTTATAACACAGTATGCCCATCACACATCAGATCCCACATGGCCTTATCTTTTGTTTAGAAGCTATCATGCAGGGGGCATCTATGTTTGTACAAAGACATTTGTATGTGGCAAAGATTTACACACTATTATAATGTTCTTATTTTAATCCAATTACAGAATGTCAAGACTCCATGCAGGTTTTCTTCAGAATGTATGACACTGATATATTGGTTCTCAGATGTTTTATTTGCACAGACCCCTAACTCTGAGTGTCTTTATGTTTATGGTTTTGATTGAATACTTTGTTAGCAGTTCACATAGGAAAAGCACAGTACAGTTCAGAATCAGATCCAAGGTCTACTTATAGATTTAAACCCAAGAAAGCACAATGTCTTGTTTACATGTGGGTCCTTTTGTACTAAATTCATAGAGAAACACATAGATATATATAAACATTTGTTTGTTATTATGCTTTGTTGATGAGCCAAATGTAGTCCCCTTTCCACTTTCATTAACAAACTAGGCTACAATATGTAAAGTTTTATATGACTCCTTATCTTAATGTTTCAATGACACTGACAATACCTAAAAAATTATATGTTATCGTTTATATGACTCCTTATCTTAATGTTTCAATGACACTGACAATACCTAAAAAAAAAATATATATATATAGCCTAATATTGCAATAGCAGGACAGTAACTTAGCTATCCATAGGATCTATTAAATTGTCTTTACAAATAAAGCATTAACTAGATAGTATTGGCCAGCCATGGATCAAATGAAAGACAGTAGCAGACACCATCACCATGCCTATTGCCTAGAAGAATGTTATTGTTATTGTAATGAATTCCATGCAGAAGAGGCCATTACCATAGTGATTTGAAGAAGTTACGAAACTTACCTTGAGTGTTAGGATAACAATGCCAGTGTCAGCAAGCGTCCATTCATCCAAAGGTCTCTAATAAGTGACCATTGTTAGTTTTTAACGTCGGGATCTGCATTAAGATATAAATGTGGTTCACGTCTTCTCTACCGCTGTTCATAGCCCTCCCGTGTGGTTTCTATTTGCTGCTCTGTGCTCAGATCTTGTCTAGAGCCCGCCTACTGTATCCGGTAATGTGTAAGCACACGTTAAAGCAAGTACCGTTTCCATATGCGCTTTGGGTCCAGACAGGAACAGCAACCTGAAAAGACGGAGCGTGATTGGTTGGAATCCCGCAAGGGACGGTGTGTTTTGATCGGGGAGGGAGGGGAGGGGAGGGGAGGGGAGGAGAAATGAAAAAGGAGTCCGGCGATTTTATTGGCAGACGGACGGACGTGCTACGGGATGCGTTCTGATTGGAAAGAAACCACCGCGGGGGAGATCTTCCATTGGCGACAATTGAATCCGGTCTCTTTTTATTTGGACGCGAGGAGCCCCGCGGTTGGCCAGTAAAGGAGGAAGCGAGGTAGGCGAGCGCTCGCCGGGTAGCGCCACTCTGCTTTGCACTAAGTTGTGTGGGATTTGAACACATAGTATCAATTAGGCCACTAGGACTGATGTTGATGTTGTGATGAGTAAGTGCTTAAATCAGGAAGAAGTATTTTTTTAACATTACAGATAAGTCTTTTAACATTACAGAGGATGGTTTTGACCCATGGGCACAGCACACTTCTGCTGCTTTACACATCCCTGACCCAGACGTTGGTTAACCCACTTAGCAGAGGATGGTTTCAATCCATCGACCTCTGGGTTACGGGCCCAGCATGCTTCCGCTGCACCACTCTACTTTACACATCCCTGAATGGGATTTGAACACATGTATCCATCAGGTCACTAGGACTGATGTTGATGTGGGCATCTGCAGAAGACGCAGACGTGTGAAAGCAAGGTTTGTAAATACATGTTTTGGCAGTGGTGGGATTTGAACCCACACCTCCAGAGAGACTGGAGCCTTAATCCAGCGCCTTAGACCACTCGGCCACACTACCTATGCACTTTGTGTTTCACTGATTTCGACTTGTTGGTCTCAACTAAGAGCAGGCGTGAACAACAAAGTGGAAAAAGCCACAATTGTGGGTTTGGAACGCATTATTCAACCATCCCCAGAGTTCAACAGCATTTCGAAGGAACTGTGGGAGAACTACAGTCTTAGCATGGATTCAGCCTGTGGGTTAATGAGCCTGGTATGCTTCCTATGCTGAAACACACCCCAGATGGGATTCGAACCCACAATCCTTGCCTTAGGAGGGCAGTGCCTTATCCATTAGGCCACTGGGGCTACATAACGCAGAAGGCCACTGGGGCTACATAACACAGAAAGCCACAACCATACAATGTGAATGTATATAATTAAATGAACTGACAGTGGTGGGTTTTGAACCCACGCCTCCATAGAGACTGGAGCCTAAATCCAGCGCCTTAGACCACTCGGCCACACTACCTGACAAAATCCATTTGTGTGTCCTTTGATCTTCATGTGTTCGAACACATGCATCCCGCAGTCGCTGGACAACACGCTTAGCAGAGGATGGTTTCGATCAATCGACCTCTGGGTTAAGGCCATCGCGTGTTTGTCGAGGTTGCGGCAACAGAAAATGAAACGATCCGCCAATCAGAGTAAACCGCACACACACTGGATAACAAGTCAACAAGATCGAATCCAGACAGAGCCTTTGTAGCCTATACCATAACGTAACCATAATGCATTAACATTAACATGACGTGTTACTATCTGAAGTAATGTTACTGCCCTGTCCCTGTGATTTTAATATGCAAACTGCTAATAAAGTAATCAATCAAAAGAACGAGAGATTTATCTGGGTGACTTACAGTGCGTGCGCCACGGTGCGTGAATGAATGTTTCTTTCTGACAACCACCTAAATATTGTCCAATTACCGTGATAGCAGACGCAATTTATATCCGACACAAATTGATTAGAAGTTTTCCCTGCCGGGAACTCATAGTGAAAACAGCAGATCTACAAGCTCACAACGCTCTTCACTTGCTGTGAGCTTGTAGATTGGATATTTTCACGAGGCCTCTTCTTATTCTTTTTATATGTAATTTCTTAAATGTGTTCGCTTGTTTTAAAACCATATGAATACATAATCATGTATGGATAGGCTATGCGGTCGGGTGAAATGACGCAAGGAGGAGGCATAATATAGGCCTATACACTGGACCCATATAGCCTACTGTAGCTTGTTATAGTCTTGAAATAAAACATAATTTAACCCTTAAGTTCTGTTCAGATTCACTACACCTTCGTTCTGTTCGGGTCATTTTGACCCGGGGGGTATTTGGTTTAAAAAAAACAACACTAATATACATTTTAACTTAACAAATCATCATGATACATTGACTTTGACTCAATACCAAACAATTCATATGATATATATGGTAAATGTTTGCATTTCTGCTTTGCTATATCACATTAAACAATGAAAGAGCTAGGCGTTTTTACTGATTTAGCTGAAATTCATGTAAAAAAAAATACTTTATTTAATACTGGGCAATATTTCTCATGCTTATAGGACAAAATGAAAATCAGACAATATTTTTATGAACAACATGCCCATTAATTGAATACTTGTGGTTCAACAGGACATCATTCTCACATAGAGGTTTTCAAACACTTTGGTCTCAGGGCACCCCTGTAAACAACATTTTCATCCACAGCACCCCTGAAATACAGTGTTACTTTCCAGCACCTTATGTTTATGTAAAATAATGTAAAATTTCCCCTAAGATACAGTACAGTCACAAGGAAAACTTCAGATAAGTGAGGTGTGAGGGGTGAGGAGGGGATGGGTGAGGGGTGAGGAGGGGAGGGGTGAGGAGGAGAGGGGGTGAGGAGGGGAGGGGTGAGGAGGAGAGGGGGTGAAGGGTGTGGGGGGGGTGAGGGCGATAGGAGGGGGGAGGGGGGGAAGGAGGTGACTGTGTGTCTGTGTTAGTATACATGCTTTCTTTTATTTCTGTGCATCTGGGGTGGTGGGGGGGGGGTGTGGGAGGGAGGTGGGGGGGGGGGTGGGTTGGGGGGTTTGGAGGGGAGGGGGTAAGGGCGAGGTGAGGGGGGTTGGAGGGGTGGAAGGGGTTAGGGGGTGATTGTGTATCTGTGTTTGTACATGATTCCTTGCATTTCTGTGCATCAGGGGTTAAGTGTGGGGAGGGGGGGGGGGGGTGCGGAAAGGGGGGGGAGGGTTCGGAATGGGGCTTCGTAAGGGGGGTGTTAGAAGTGGGGGTGACAAGTGGGGGTGACTGTGTGTCTCTGTTTTGGCATAATACTGTGTATTTCTGTGCATCTGTGCTTCCGGGTCAAAATGACCCGAACAGCACTTAAGGTTCAAAAAATATGAGGGGGGTGTAGCATGGGTGTAGTGCAAAAATATTTTTTTTACATGTTCATCTCAGAAGAATCTTTAAGGCCAGTGAGTTTCAGGTGGAAACAATTTAAACTTCTACCTTTTTTTTCCAAATGAAAATGTAAAACGGGTCAAAATGACCCGAACAGCACTTAAGGGTTAACAGACAAAACTATAGCCTGCATGTAGGCCTACTGACCACTGTTATTACAATCGGGGTTATAGGCTTTATTTCTTTATAAAGACAACGGGTAGCCTATTATGTCCATGGCGCGCCAGAGCGCCACAGCCACAGGCGTGATTTTTGATTGATAGCATGAATAGAAAGGGAGATAAACTATCACATGTCATACAAAAAATAAATAGAGAGTTCACAGAATAAATACAAATTTGAATAAGAGCAATTGCTTGAGAAATGACCAGGGTCTGGGAACTGAAGCAGCTATGGGGCGATCAACATTATCCTGCACCCGGCTTTACTCTATAGCTTTTTATTGCTGTCAGACTATATTTTGTTTGGTTTAAATAGGCCTATACTGTTACATTTCATAATGAAATGTTTGGCTATTTATTATGATATGGTTAAACCATGGCGTGATCATTTGCATTTGGTGCGTTGTATTATACCAATAAAAACACTATTTATGTTAGAAGCTGTTGTCATTGATTGTTCTTTAGATTCAGGAAACACCTATGAAGTGTTTTACTAGCTCAGAAATAAATCAATTAGTCTATTAAGTGTTTTGTAGCCTTATTCTATATTATTAACCGTAATCTACTTGCGTTCTGGAGTCATTCAATGAAATGTCGGGTTGATGCGCTGCCGTCTCCAATCTCTCCATGTGTCCAAAATAACAGATGTATAAACTGTCGACAGGCCATGACGCAATGCGTTGGTATCTTGCAACTCTGTTTTTTTTGTGTGGCGCACCGCGCATCGCGCACGATCACGGAGAAAAAGAAAGACTCCACCGTTTGATTCAACAATGGTTTGGTTTAAGCTATAAAAAAGGTATTCTCATTCTTTGGAAATCCCAGCATGACAATGACCGTGTCCCAGTAATCAGGTCTTCATTTGCTGTGCAATTAATGAATGAAACTGATGGAGCAAAAATTGCAAAATGGCATGCCACACAAATCATTTATTTGAATAGACTCATCTTATTTACAGAATTGACACAATGAACTGACACTCTATCACTTCTGCTAATTATATAGGTATTCTAGGACTAGGTATTATTATTAACTGAATGAGTGGTTGGTTTGATTTTATTTATAATTGAATTGAAGGTAGAAACAAGCATTAATTCATTATTTAATCGTGCGAAGACAGCCGACCCAAATTTGCGCAAGGAAACCCCACCTGCGGTTTTATTAGAATGCTATAAATAAAGTGTTCATGCTTCTCAAATAGACTACACAAATACAATAATTTGAGTTTAGCTATGCAGCAGGGATTATTAATTCCAGGGGTGATGTGTGGGGTGTAACCAAAACCAGTGTCTTTCTTTTCTTTTTTTTTTGCAAAGATGCATGCAGCAGCGGACCAGCGGTCCATAAATAATCAAAGCAAGCATGTAACATAATGATGATCAGTCAATCAAATTGGATATTAAAATGATGCCCACACAGTCTGTGTATTTTGGAAGGAGTCCGGTGCATCACATACAGCAGGCCATGACAAGTAACAAAATGAGAAAGGTAAATAGCCAAACATTTCCTCGTTGCAATGAACAGCTAAATGATTTCCAAATAGGGTCACATTAACAGCCACAGCAACTAGACCATAGAATGACAAAATAACAAGCTGACAAAGTGTCAAAATCTATCGAAATCAAACGTTATTTTGTATTTATTCCTTGTCTGAACGCGGAAGAATGGCTGAATGTCTGTTGATTCTGGAGGTGGAGGGGCTTGCTTGATTGCTGGTATTCAGGCCTTCCGCAGCTGGTACGTTTTCCAGTAAAGTCCAGGGAAACAAAGATCGCGCCGCCGAGATTGGCCGCTTTGTCAGACGCGCGAGAGATTTGTTTGGTCCTTTTTCTAAGACATGTCAGGGAAACGGGGACAGCGATTGGCGGCCCAACCTCGACAGAGAAGTCACAGCAGGCGCCATGGGCCCAGCACGCTTCCGCTGCGCCACTCTGCTTTGCACTACGTTGTGTGGGATTTGCACATGTATCAATTAGGCCACTAGGACTGATGTTGATATTGTGATGAGTAAGTGCTTAAATCAGGAAAAAGTTTTTTTTTTTACATTACAGATAGGTCTTTTAACATTACAGAGGATGGTTTTGACCCATGGGCACAGCACGCTTCCGCTGCTTTACACGTCCCTGACTGGGACTTGAACACAAGCATCCCTCAGACGTTGGTCAACCCACTTAGCAGAGGATGGTTTCGATCCATTGACCTCTGGGTTGTATCCATCAGGTCACTAGGACTGATGTAGATGTGGGCATCTGCAGAAGACGCAGACATGTGAAAGCTAGGTTTGTAAATACATGTTTTGGCAGTGGTGGGATTTGAACCCACGCCTCCAGAGAGACTGGAGCCTTAATCCAGCGCCTTAGACCACTCGGCCACAATACCTATGCCCTTTGTGTTTCACTGATTTCGACTTGTTGTTCTCAACTAAGAGCAGGCGTGAACAAGGCCACAATTGTGGGTTTTGGAACGCATTATTCAACCATCCCCAGAGTTCAACAGCATTTCGAAGGAACTGTAGGAGAACTACAGTCTTAGCATGGATTCAGCCTGTGGGTTAATGAGCCCGGTATGCTTCCTATGCTGAAACACACCCCAGATGGGATTCAAACCCACAATCCCTGCCTTAGGAGGGAAGTGCCTTATCCATTAGGCCACTGGGGCTACATAACACAGAAGGCCACTGGGGCTACGTAACACAGAAAGCCACAACCACACAATGTGAATGTATATAATTAAATGAACTGGCAGTGGTGGGATTTGAACCCACACCTCCATAGAGACTGGAGCCTAAATCCAGCACCTTAGACCACTCGGCCACACTACCTCACAAAATCATTGTGTCCTTTGATCTTCATGTGTTTTTCCCAAAGGAGAGTCATATTGTTTTCTAAGCGCAATCACAGTTCTCTTCATAATGCATGTGATTTGAACACATGTATCCATTAGGCCACTAGGACTGATGTTGTGATGAGAAATGCTGAAATCAGGAAAAAGTCTTTTTAACTTTACAGATAGCAGAGGATGTATTCGACCCCTGGACATCTGGGTTATGGACCAAGTACGCTTCCGCGGCTTTACACAGCCCTGAATGGGCTTTGAACACACGCATCCCGCAGTTGTTGGACAACACGCTTAGCAGAGGATGGTTTCGATCCATCGACCTCTGGGTTATGGGCCCCTGCTGTGACTTCTCTGTCGAGGTTGGGCCGCCAATCGCTGTCCCCGTTTCCCTGAAATGTCTTAGAAAAAGGACCAAACAAATCTCTCGCGCCTCTGACAAAACGGCCAATCTCGGCGGCGCGATCGTTGTTTCCCTGAACTTTGCTGGAAAACTGACCAGCTGCGGGATACCAGCAATCAAGCAAGCCCCTCCACCTCCAGAATCAACAGACACTCACTCGACAGCCATTCTTCCACGTTCCGCAGAAGCCAGCCAAGGAATAAATACAAAATAACGTTTGATTTTGATAGATTTTGACACTTAGTCAGCTTGTTCTTTTGTCATTCTATGGTCTAGTTGCTGTGGCTGTTAATGTGACCCTATTTGGAAACCATTTAGCTGTTCATTGCAACGAGGAAATGTTTGGTTATTTACCTTTCTCATTTTGTTTCTCATGGCCTGCTGTATGTGATGCGCCAGACCTGCCTCCCTTCCAAAATACACAGCCTGTGTGGGCATCATTTTAATATCCAATTTGATTGACTGATCATTATGTTACATGCTTGCTTTGATTATTTATGGACCGCTGGTCCGCTGCTGCTGCATGCATCTTTGCAAAAAAAAAAGAAAAGAAAGACACTGGTTTTGGTTACACCCCGCACATCACCCCTGGAATTAATAATCCCTGCTGCATAGCTAAACTCAAATTATTGTATTTGTGTAGTCTATTTGAGAAGCATGAGCACTTTATTTATAGCATTCTAATAAAACCGCAGGTGGGGTTTCCTTGCGCAAATTTGGGTCGGCTGTCTTCGCACGATTAAATAATGAATGAATGCGTGTTTCTGCCTTCAATTCAATTATAAATAAAATTAAACCAACCACTCATTCAGTTAATACTAATACCTAGTCCTAGAATACCTATATAATTAGCAGAAGTGATAGAGTGTCAGTTCATTGTGTCAATTATGTAAATAAGATGAGTCTATTCAAATAAATGATTTGTGTTGCATGCCATTTTGCTCCATCAGTTTCATTCATTAATTGCACAGCAAATAAAGACCTGATTACTAACGGGACACGGTCATTGTCATGCTGGGATTTCCAAAGAATGAGAAGACCTTTTTTTATAGCTTAAACCAAACCATTGTTGAATCAAACGGTGGAGTCTTTCTTTTTCTCCGTGATCGTGCGCGATGCGCGGTGCGCCACACCAAAAAAACAGAGTTGCAAGATACCAACGCATTGCGTCATGGCCTGTCGACAGTTTATACATCTGTTATTTTGGACACATGGAGAGATTGGAGACGGCAGCGCATCAACCCGACATTTCATTGAATGACTCCAGAACGCAAGTAGGCTAGATTACGGTTAATAATATCTATAGAATAAGGCTACAAAACACTTAATAGACTAATTGATTTATTTCTGAGCTAGTAAAACACTTCATAGGTGTTTCCTGAATCTAAAGAACAATCAATGACAACAGCTTCTAACAGAAATAGTGTTTTTATTGGTATAATACAACGCACCAAATGCAAATGATCACGCCATGGTTTAACCATATCATAATAAATAGCCAAACATTTCATTATGAAATGTAACAGTATAGGCCTATTTAAACCAAACAAAATATAGTCTGACAGCAATAAAAAGCTATAGTCCTAGAGTAAAGCCGGGTGCAGGATAATGTTGATCGCCCATAGCTGCTTCAGTTCCCAGACCCTGGTCATTTCTCAAGCAATTGCTCTTATTCAAATTTGTATTTATTCTGTGAACTCTCTATTTATTTTTTGTATGACATGTGATAGTGTATCTCCCTTTCTATTCATGCTATCAATCAAAAATCACGCCTGTGGCTGTGGCGTTCTGGCGCGCCATGGACATACCCGTTGTCTTTATAAAGAAATATAGCCTATAACCCCGATTGTAATAACAGTGGTCAGTAGGCCTACATGCAGGCTATAGTTTTGTCTGTTAAATTATGTTTTATTTCAAGACTATATAAGCTACAGTAGGCTATATGGGTCCAGTGTATAGGCCTATATTATGCCTCCTCCTTGCGTCATTTCACCCGACCGCATAGCCTATCCATACATGATTATGTATTCATATTGTTTTAAAACAAGCGAACACATTTAAGAAATTACATATAAAAAGAATAAGAAGAGGCCTCGTGAAAATATCCAATCTACAAGCTCACAGCAAGTGAAGAGCGTTGTGAGCTTGTAGATCTGCTGTTTTCACTAGTTGAGTTCCCGGCAGGGAAAACTTCTAATCAATTTGTGTCGGATATAAATTGCGTCTGCTACAGTAATTGGACAATATTTAGGTGGTTGTCAGAAAGAAACATTGTACGCACGCACGCACTGTAAGTCACCCAGATAAATCTCTCGTTCTTTTGATTGATTACTTTATTAGCAGTTTGCATATTAAAATCACAGGGACAGGGCAGTAACATTACTTCAGATAGTAACATGTCATGTTAATGTTAATGCATTATGGTTACGTTATGGTATAGGCTACAAAGGCTCTGTCTGGATTCGATCTTGTTGACTTGTTATCCAGTGTGTGTGCGGTTTACTCTGATTGGCGGATCGTTTCATTTTCTGTTGCCGCAACCTCGACAAACACGCGATGGCCTTGGCGCAGCACGCTTCCGCTGCGCCACTCTGCTTTGCACTACGTTGTGTGGGATTTGAACACATGTATCAATTAGGCCACTAGGACTGATGTTGATATTGTGATGAGTAAGTACTTAAATCAGGAAAAAGTATTTTTTTTAACATTACAGATAAGTCTTTTAACATTACAGAGGATGGTTTTGACCCATGGGCGCAGCACGCTTCCGCTGCTTTACACGTCTCTGACTGGGACTTGAACACAAGCATCCATCAAACGTTGGTCAACCCACTTAGCAGAGGATAGTTTCGATCCATCGACCTCTGGGTTACTGGCTCAGCACGCTTCCGCTGCACCACTTTACACATCCCTGAATGGGATTTGAACACATGTATCCATCAGGTCACTAGGACTGATGTTGATGTGGGCATCTGCAGAAGACACAGACGTGTGAAAGCAAGGTTTGTAAATACATGTTTTGGCAGTGGTGGGATTTGAACCCACGCCTCCAGAGAGAATGGAGTCTTAATCCAGCACCTTAGACCACTCGGCCACACTACCTATGCACTTTGTGTTTCACTGATTTCGACTTGTTGGTCTCAACTAAGAGCAGGCGTGAACAACAAAGTGGAAAAGGCCACAATTGTGGGTTTGGAACGCATTATTCAACCATCCACCAAGTTCAACAGCATTTCGAAGGAACTGTGGGAGAACTACAGTCTTAGCATCGATTCAGCCTGTGGGTTAATGAGCCCGGTATGCTTCCTAAACTGAAACACACCCCAGATGGGATTCAAACCTACAATCCCTGCCTTAGGAGGGCAGTGCCTTATCCATTAGGCCACTGGGGCTACATAACACAGAAGGCCACTGGGGCTACGTAACACAGAAAGCCACAACCACACAATGTGAATGTATATAATTAAATGAACTGGCAGTGGTGGGATTTGAACCCACGCCTCCATAGAGACTGGAGCCTAACGCCAGGTGCCTTCGGATCGGCCGGCTGGAAAGTTGATCAAAGTTGATCATTGGCCAATCAAGAATTCTTCCCCGTCAACATTCATGAACATTCTCCCCCCCAATCGAAATACGATCCATCAAAATGCATGAACATTGTCTGCTAATTAGAATGCCCCTATTCTCCCCCGTGAACATTTGACCAATCAGAGGCCGAAGATCTTGAAGTGGGAATATTCAATGGAGTTCTTCCACCTGTTCTGTTGTTGACGCTGCACAGAAGACATGGCGAAAGGAACCCAGCGATTCGTACCTCCTTGTTAGGTGAGTGGAAAGATTACATTATCTCATGCTGGTTAAAGCGCACAGGTAGGCTACATGGGGGGATTTTCGTTTGGAATTGGCTAAAATAAAGGGATATATAATATATTAGTGGCGTTTTAGCTTTTGCAATGCTGTTGAACAGCAAGTGAAGGTAAACTTGTGCATGTCGACCTTTTTTCCCACCTTGGAGTTGGGCTGTATGCATGATTATGGAATATATTTACATGCCAAAGAAGGTAATACATGCACCATCATACTGTTTATTTCGTTTTCTAGCCACGAGTAGCGAGCGCTCTCTCTCTGTATGCATGTGTGTTACACCCTCATCTGTGACCCATTGAAATGTGTGCCGCTAGAGGAGTTTATTGTAGTTAAACTTTTAAGGGGACATTTATTACTCGCGCGTTTCTGTTGCTTACCTTAAAATTCCAGAATGTGAGAGTAGGTTTAGTGTGCGATGTTTCATTATTGGTAGAAAGCTGAACTATACCGTTGGGAATGTAACCCTTTGCGATGGGTCACCGATGTGAGTGCGACATGTGCACGCAATCTGGCAGGGGCAAGATGATGTTGCTTCACGCTACTGAAGGCTAGATTTTGCCAGAGAAATTAGCTACAAAGTCAATGAAGTGCAAAAGACAGAGGAAAAACGAGTGTGAACGGGCTTATAATAATCAGGCCTGTTCTTTTCTTTCTTTTCTCCGTTGGGTGGCCAACAGTTTAGCTGTCTGTAGCTAGCTTAAAGGAATAGTTCACCCCCAAAATGACTTTTTCTATTGATTACTCACCCCGTGGAGACTTGAGTACAATCATATTTTTTTTGTTTTTGTCGCATTCCTAAGACAATAATTGATTCCGGATGGGGACCCAAATGCATTTGGGTCCCCATCCAGAATGAATGAATGAATGAAAAGTCATTTTGGGGGTGAACTATTCCTTTAACTTCAGCTCAACTTAACTAGCCCATTCTCCTATGGCCAAGGTAGTGGATTAAAACATCTAGGTGAATTGTTTTGCCTGATTTTGAACACAATCATTTGTTTTCACAGACATGGCTTCAAAGTCCCATAAAGGAATGTCCACTAGTGAATGGATGTCCCGTTTAAGAAGTTTTGCTTCTACTGGGACATGGCCATCAAATGCAGGAAAGCGGCCAGCACCAAGGCAAAAGAAGTGGCATGATCTTTATCAGAAGGTATGTCTATTATTGATTGCTCATAGTTACATTTTAACAGCTAATAGTGCGTGTGTTGACTATAAAGAGAATGACTTAACCACTTCAAACCTCAACATATAATTTATATTCACAGATAGACAAATGCCCATTGACTCGACGAAGGCAAACAACTTTGTTCCAAACCAAATCTCTACCCTGTGTCTGTGGGTTTCACACTTACAAGGTAATTGTCTGTGGGTTTCACACTTACAAGGTAATTTGTGTGTGTGTGTGTGTGTGTGTGTGTGTGTGTGTGTGTGTGTGTGTGTGTGTGTGTGTGTGTGTGTGTGTGGCTTGGCCGAATCCTCTCACAACTTGTGCCTGTGCATTTTGTTTGTTGGTTCATCACAGTACACAAATTAATTGTGATGTTTTATTGTTGGGGACAACAGAGTATGGCCGCAGTTGGTCAAGGCTCTCACACTGCAGTGCAACAGGCTGGAGCTGCCAGTGCCAGTCAAGGCTCTTCTGAGCTACACACAGCAGTAGCAGCAGCGTCTGGCTCCACGGCACCGCAGACGGCAGTAGCCGCAGCCTCTGGCTCCACCCTACCGCAGATGGTTGGTGATGGCTCCTCAGCACGACGTAGGCCACCACTGAGTTTCTCAATGGTAATTAATTATACAATTATTGACAATACATATTTCACTCTTCACTCCCTGACATTATGAACTAATCATACCATGGCCCTTTGCTTTGACTTACAGTTTGCCAAGCCAAGATTTGGTGGTGCTCATGTTTCCGCTGCCAAGCCAAATTTAAGTCTGGCCAGAAAAACAAGCCCGGTAAGAAATTGTATTGTCTGATTTGCTACTTACATGTCACATAGACTAATGTGAGCTTTGTAAACCTAATTCTTGAAAGACAGTGCATCTGCATCTTCTCCATCCAATCTTGCTATTGCATGTTACCCCTGTCATTATTATTATTTTTTGTATGTTAGATAAAGGTCACATGAATTAGGCACTTAAATAGAAAGTTTATCTCCACTAACTGCAAAGTGTTGTATCTACTTATAGGCTAAACCCCAGGGGCCTGTGGTGCACCAGCAGTCCATCACCCCAGACCCCACAGTGCGAGCCTCAGCTTCAAGCCAGGAACCAACGGGGCAGCAGTCCATTGCTTGTGAGACAATGCAACAGGCTCCAGCTTCCTCCACCCAGGATTCTACAGTGGAACAGGCCACAGCTGCTCCTATAGTGCAAGCCACAGTGCCTGTAGTGGCTGTGGATCCTCCCGTGTCACTTCCCCATCTGTGGGATGAAAATATCCCGCCGGAAGACAGGAAGTGGCTGTTGGCAGCACTGTGTCGACCAGGCACCACAGACCTGAAAGACAACCTGCAGCTGTGGTATCATCCCCCACCACCGGCCAACATCTCCCACCAGCCTGCGACTCCTGCCCGGTACTTCACACACGATCTTCTGCTGTAGATGCCATACAGGCTCTGGAAGGTCAAGTTTGTCTGCATCAACCCAGCGTGTGGGCAGAGACAGCTCAAAGGTAATGCTTTTTGAGCGGTGGTCACAACGCTCCTATACGTGGCCGTATGTGTGGGTATGTCTGTATGTCTGTCTGTCTGTCTGTCTGTCTCCGGGTCTGTAGCCTGCAGTAACCTTTTCTGACCACACATGTTAAGGGAGGGGCGCTGTTGCACACACACACACACACACACACACACACACACACACACACACACACACACACACCACTGCTCAGTTCACACGAGTGTGATTTTCTTTTTTTTGTTACTGTGATGTCTTTTTTTTTTGTAATGTGTTTCTCTGATGGGCTGTGAACACCTAGAACTTATGAAAAGACAAATAATTGTGTCTGTGTGTGTGTCTCTGTTTGTGTGTACGGGTTTGTACGTGTGTTTCTGTTTGTCTTTCTGTCTGTTTATGTATCAGGTGCGGGCCTGCACAAGAGGGCACGGCAGGTCTTAGACATCGACCGGGTCTACTTTATGGTGGGAGAGGACCTGGGCTGCTCCCAATGCAAGGCAACCTACGTCTCCTGGAGCCAGACTATACTGCAACAGCTCGATTTGTCTCACAGGCTTGAGTTCCGGGTTATCCTGACCCGAAAGTAAGTAGTGTCTGTTTCTCCTCTTATGCTGTGAAAAATTATGTTACATTTTTACCGATATTTGTTCATTTTTGACCAAGGTTTGCCTGTGACATTCGAGTGATCCGGCTTCTGCGGGAGAGGGGCTTAGGGAACAGCCCCACACGGGTCCTCAAACAGCTGAAGGAGAGCCACTCGGAAGAATGGTTGCAGCGAGTGGCGAGGTACACCACAGAATGTACGGCCTTCCTCCAGATGCCTGCACTGGTGCCACACTCGTTTCCAGAGCCTCCGGAGCCTGGTGTGGTGCCAAGCTGCAAGTGGCTCCTGTCCGTGTACACCCAAGACATCCTGACCAGACTGACGGACATTCAGGCTCATATCACGTCCACCTATGGAACCATCCTCAAGTTTGACTCTACTAAAAAGGTTAAACAAATCTTAGGTTCTTTAAAACAAGTTACTAAAATGAACTATTAATGATTAGGCTGATACAATTAATACCTATAATAATAATAATAATAATAATAATAATAATAATAATATCTACTATAATAATACTATTAACACCATTAAAATATTAATTATTTTGGTCTCAATTATTGTATGGAAAATACAGTTTGTCCTTACTAAAGGTGTATACATTTTGTGTGTTTCAGATCACCAAGAAGCTAGCTGGTACTGCCAAGGGAACTGCTCTCTGGATGTCATCTGTGGGCAATGAGTTTGGTGAGATTCTCATCAGTGTTCTCACTGCTCAGGAGGGAGCCGGATTGGACCAGATGGCCAATGACCTGGTAAAGAGGTATGAGGCTGGTGTGTTAATTTAACTCATCTGGTGCCGATCCCGAACTAGTTCGGCTTTATTTCAATCCAATACAATCTTTTTTTTATTAATTCACTTACCCCGAGCTGCTTGTAGAGTCGTGGGTGGTCCTGGCTCGCTAGCCGCTAGCCAGTTAGCCATTCTACTCTGTCCGACGATATATTCCATTAAAAATGGTTTAAAATACATTTTTGAGCTCCCCAATGTTCACCCGATGTTCGGCGCCGCTTCCGATGAGTACACGAGTGTGCCGATCCCGAAGTAGTTCGGCTTTATTTAATTAAATGAATAAAATGATAAGAGGCCTTCTGAAGCCTGGCTTGATTTTTGTAGCTACTAGCCGAAAGCTAACAACGTCCCGGCCGGCCGTAATTTGCGAACGCAATCGCCAATCTCCGCCTAATCCAATGAAGGACCGCATCTTTAAAGGCTTATATCTCTTTTTTGTGTTTTAGGAAAGCGGCGCGAGGTTTATTTACGGCGAAATCGCCCAAAAATGATCTTTTAGATGACAAAATGGGAATAGCCATTCTGTTAGCATCTTCATCCGGGACATTTCCATGCAGTGCATCAACGTGAGCACGTCAGGTCCTGGAAGCTGAAGTCCTGGAAGCTAAAGCGCTCGCCTATGAGAGATGTGCTGGCATTCTTTGGCCCCTAGAGGGCGCTGGCACGCAAAGAGTTAAGTTATTATTTAGTTGATAAAAAACCTTAATGATTGGTGTACCAGATTTTGCTTAAAGCTACATTCCATCTGTAGGTACCAGCAGGCTGGTGTGGATCCTCCTGTTGCCCTGTATGTCGACTGTGGGTGCTGTGCTGAGAAGGCTGACACCACAAAGCTGAAGGCGAGGTTCAGTGGTTGGGTGAGGCTCATAGTCAGACTCGACATCTGGCATTTTATGCGGCGAATGGCCCTCGGATGCAGCACCGATGCCCATCAATTGTACCCACTTTTCATGCAGCGCCTCTTTGCATGCATTTTTGAGTGGGATGCATCTGATTTGGCACTGCTGCGGCAGGCGAAGAAACAGCAGCTTCAATCCCAAGACATCCCTACTGACAATGTGGACAGGTATATTCCATTGACCTGAGAATGCTCAGTGTGTGCATGATGGACTCTGGGTTTTAAATGTATTGGTTGTTTTAGCTTTTACCTTGCCCAATTTTATCAGCTTCTATTCCTTTGATCTGGTACACAAACATTGGTTTTATCGCAATGGTACTGTTTTCCTGTATGTGTGTGTGCCATGTGCCTTATACTTATTTAGTCTGTCTGTCTGTCTAGGCATATCCACAAGAATGAGTTGGCACTTCACTGCCGGCGGAGGACAAGGGGAGAGGAAACCACAGTGCAACAGTTGGAGGAGCTGTTGCAATCCCTCTCGGGTCAACAAGGCAACGACTCCGCGGGCGTACCGCTGTTCGACTCGGAGCGAATGGCGCACATTTGGCGAGTCCAAAGAAAGCATGTGAAGTGCATTCAGGACCCCCCCGGTCTTCAACTCTACACCAAGACAGGCGAGCTAACGAAAGGAGGTGTTCGGCTCCCTGTGTACAGGTGTGCGAGAGGCTCCACATCCTTGGAGTCGTTTCATCTGCACTTGGCTCGCTTCATTCCAGGTTTGTGTCTGACAAGTGTTATGTTTTTGTAGCTTAAAAGTGTTTCCCATGGTAATCGCTGATGTGTCATTTATGATATTTCAATGTACATTCAGGGACCAGTGCCAACAGCCTGAATTTTCAGGCTTACCTGCTAGAAGGGCTTCACAGATGGAACCAGGACCGGCGTGTTGCTGCACTCACCACAGAGCCATCTGCGCTGAGGAGCTACTCCAGTGACCTGGTGCACTGTGTGAACCAAAATTATCAACGGCTGTTTGGCAGCAAGGTGGTACAGGAGTTTACTCCTCCTGCCTGCTACACTGGTAAGAATGCTGTAAAAACATTGGATGGGTTTCCGAAAGGAAAAAAGCACATACTTAGCCTACGCACGTGCTTTGTGCCCATTGGGATGCATGGACACAAAGCACGTGCGTAGGCTAAGTACGTGCTTTTTTCCTTTGGGAGACCCATCCAATGTTAATTTAATGATGAGTTTTCAGTATTTATTGTGAACGTAATACTTAACACTGAATAGTTTGTTGGTTATTATTGTTTGTAAGTAATTGTGAAATAGAACTGTGTCCATTGTGCAGTCATCATATTACATATGAGATGCATGACATTAATATTACTATGAAATACTCAAATACTGCGTCTGTCTTGCCCGGGAATTTTATTTCATTGAACTGCTTAAGGAATTTCCCTTTATTGTGCCTAACTCTTCATACTACTTCTTTCAGGTGAGCTCATAGGGGTTCAGTATCTGTTCCGGCAGACTGGCAAGGCTCTGCAGGATATGAACCCCGACTCAGTGGAGACTGGCCAGTTAGTTGAGGAACATGATGTGGAGGAAGATGAGGGCTTTGCAGACATGACAGAGGACCCCACTGTGCCAGACTTGGAGTTGAGAGAGGGTCCAGTTTCTCCTGCTGCTCGCAGGCACAGCAGCTCCTCGTCGGCTCTGGAGACCTCCTCTCCTGGACCCACGTCGCCCAGCCTCTCCCTGGCAGCACCGGGCACACCCCTGGCAGCACCAGCAGCGCCCAGCCTCTCCCTGGCAGCACCGGCCACACCCCTGGCAGCACCAGCAGCGCCCAGCCTCTCCCTGGCAGCACCTGGCACACCCCTGGCAGCACCAGCAGCACCCGGCCTCTCCCTGGCAGCACCTGGCACACCCCTGGCAGCACCAGCAGCACCCGGCCTCTCCCTGGCAGCACCTGGCACACCCCTGGCAGCGCCCAGCCTCTCCCTGGCAGCACCAGCAGCGCCCAGCCTCTCCCTGGCAGCACCAGCAGCGCCCAGCCTCTCCCTGGCAGCACCAGCAGCGCCCAGCCTCTCCCTGGCAGCACCTGCAGCGCCCAGCCTCTCCCTGGCAGCACCTGCAGCGCCCAGCCTCTCCCTGGCAGCACCTGGCACACCCTTGGCAGCGCCCAGCCTCTCCCTGGCAGCACCTGGCACACCCCTGGCAGCGCCTAGCCTCTCCCTGGCAGCACCTGGCACACCCCTGGCAGCGCCTAGCCTCTCCCTGGCAGCACCTGGCACACCCCTGGCAGCGCCCAGCCTCTCCCTGGCACCACCAGCAGTACCTGGCACCCCCCTGGCACTTAAAGCTCCTGTCATGTCCACCCAGGCAACTAGCAGCCCCAGCTTGGCATCCAGCAACCCTCAGCATGTCAGTTTGTCTGAGGATGCAGATTTGGTAAGTAATGTTCTGATGCTTTTAGACTGTGCATACAGAATGAATTATATTTTTTATTAAAATAAATGCAATGTCAGGGATAAGCATTAATTAAATCCCTTAAAAGTATTATGCTATTTCACTGATATTTTCTATTTTCTGTGTAATGTTCAATATTAATCTTTATTGTGTAACTATTTCTGCAGGCCGTTGATGACCACAATGTGCCAGGATACCAGCACGTCGACAGGCTCGCAGAGTACCTGGTAGGGCTGCGGAATGAGACGTCTCTCTGTCTCACCAACAAGCAGGCAGACACCATCATTCACCTGTGGGAAAGTCTGGACAGCAGAGACAAGCGCCGGGTGGAGACATCAGGAGCGACTCTTGACTGGACGTTTCAGGACGCCAAAAAAGCCCTCAGCGACACCAGGAGTGGAGAGCACCACACGCTGCTTCCTTGGTGCATCTAGTGCGCCAGCGCAGTGGCCAAATTGTTGTCGACTGGTGGAGTGCATTTTCATTAGGCTCTGCACTCTCTTCCCTGCCCCAAAGAGGAAGAAGAATAAGCCTGAGCCTGAGTCATCGTGGTCACAGGTTTTGCAGGCCTACAGACACATCAGGCAGCGTGTAGTGGGCAATGCTAAGGTCATGCAGGAGACTGAAATCCAACTTGTGGAGGTCAACCAGAGCACTCTGATCAGCTGGTTCCACAGCAGGGGTAAGGGACAGGAGCTGTCTGTGCTGCTACAAGGCACCACGGTCCCACCAGCCATCTCTGTTGCCGAAGACCCTCTTCCTGATGCAAGACCGCTGCGGGCAGAACCCCTCCCAGCTCATCAGGAGCATCAATACCATCTACCAGAGAGCACAGCAGGCCGGCAGCAGGTACCACGGGCCATCAAGCCTAAAGGTCAGGCGACAAGGCAGCTGTTTGTAGCTCCCCCAGCCCCCCCAGGCCCTGCGTTCTCAGCCGCTCCCGCTCCTCCTCCCCAAGCTCCCTCAGCACTTTCCCCATTAGTGTACCAGTTTGTACTCACAGCTCCACCAGACACGACCCCACAACCCATGATCCTGACAACTCCACAGCCTGCCACAGCACCCCCTCATCCTACAAAACGCCCATACCAAAGGACTGTTGAGGCGAATAAGTGTAAAAAGTGTGGACAATTTCGCAATCAGGAAACAGGGCACAGCCAGTGGTGTGGCAGAGTCTATTGCCCATTCAGTGAAACCCAAACGAAAGAGCAATGGAAGGAAGAGATGAAAGTCAAGTTTCCCAAGCGGCCTAAGTAGTCATTGTAGTTCAGTCTTTGGATTTCCGACCCTCCAGCTTGCTTGTGCACATCAGACAGACTTCAGAATCAATCTTCTTCCGGGAGTAAGGGGAGCAGGGGGAAGGGGGCTAAGCGTGTAGATGTGGTAGCTTGTCCATGGTGTAATAGAAGTAGAAGCAATGTGTGTGTGTGTGAGCAGTGAGGATATTCTATTAAGACTTAGGGGGGAGGGGCAAAGTACTATGGATGACATGGCTCACTGACTGCACTTAAGTTCCACTGTGCAGGTGTCCGAGGCATACAAACAGAAAAAGGAAAATAAATCACTGTTGTATAGCAGCAATACAACTAAATGTTTGGATTCAAAGACTGCATTTTACTACAGTTTACCAAGTCCTCGTGATGTTAAATGACAATAACTTAAAAAAAAGAAAGAAAAATAACTTTAAAAAGAAAAAGAAAAAAGCGAGCAAAAGTCTCGTCAGCATTTCTTGTCAATCTTGAAGCTCGCGGTAACATTCTATAAAGAGTAACCTGTGGAAAGAAGCCTTAAGAATTCCATTGCCAGGTATCTATTGGAATGTGGGGCACCTGAGCATGAGCAGAATGTATAATGAGTGGCAGCAGTAAGGATGCTGTGATTAAGTAAGGATGCTCCAACCTTCTTTCTGGGCTTGTTCGTGTTTATGAAGGTATATCCAGGATCTCATAAAATTCAATTTCTTAAAAGCATATATTTGTAATGTGTGCAACCTTTGTCAATTACAAGAAAACTACAATCAAACTACAAATGGGCTTGTTGGTCTTTTGCTTGGCTATCTATCTTATACTATACTGGCCCTATACCACAACCTTCTTATGTGATGTTGCTTCATTGTGTTTTTTTTTTTTTTAATTCAACCAAAAGGTAACTAAACACAATTAAACTGTCTCTTTATACAGTTGAATTGCTGCAATTAATGAAATATTTCATTTAGATCCATTTAATCTCAACATTTGATTCAATTTAATCCATTTAATTTTAAGTAGCATAAAACGTAGTCTTTACAATTTAGGCATTAAGCAGAAACTCTTAATCCAGAGCGACTTAAAATAAGCAAGGTAATACATTAGTACATCAATAAGCAGGGTAATAAGGGTCTCCAGATTTACTAATATATTGCTATACTATATTTGTCATATAACACAACCTTATGTGATATTGCTTCATTGTGTTTACTTCCTTCAATCAATCAACTCATGAAAAGTTAAAAAAAAGAAAAGAAAGTAGTCTCAGCGCCCCCGGGTGGACAAGTTGTAGCATCACTGAGGTGACGTCATTTTCAGCCTCTGGGGTCACGTGTTTTTGAAATCCACAGCTTTTCACACAAGCACCGGTTCGAATCCCAACCTGCATTTTCAAAAACATGCAAAGACAGTGAACAGTGGTATTTATCAGAAGGACGTGGTTGGAAAAGCCGCACTTTTTCCTTCTTTCTCTCTTTTTCCTCCCCTTTCTCTTTCCCCCTTCCTTTTCTTCTTCCCCCCCTCCTTCCCCTTCTTCCCCCCCTCCTTCCCCTTCTTCCCCCCCTCCTTCCCCTTCTTCCCCATCTCACCTGGCCGAATGTTCCCCAGCCTGAACGCAGCGCCTTAGACCACTCGGCCACACTACCTCACAAAATCCACTTTTGTGTCCTTTGATCTTCATGTGTTTTTCCCAAAGGAGAGTCATATTGTTTTCTAAGCGCAATCACAGTTCTCTTCATAATGCATGGGATTTGAACACATGTATCCATTAGGCCACTAGGACTGATGTTGTGATGAGAAATGCTGAAATCAGGGAAAAGTATTTTTAACTTTCCAGATAGCAGAGGATGTATTCGACCCATGGACATCTGGGTTATGGACCAAGTACGCTTCCGCGGCTTTACACAGACCTGAATGGGCTTTGAACACATGCATCCAGCAGTTGTTGGACAACACGCTTAGCAGAGGATGGTTTCGATCCATCGACCTCTGGGTTATGGGCCCAGCACGCCTCCGCTGCGCCACTCTGCTTTGCACTACGTTGTGTGGGATTTGAACACATGTATCAATTAGGCCACTAGGACTGATGTTGATATTGTGATGAGTAAGTACTTAAATCAGGAAAAAGTTTTTTTTTTAACATTACAGATAAGTCTTTTAACATTACAGAGGATGGTTTTGACCCATGGGCACAGCACGCTTCCGCTGCTTTACACATCTCTGACTGGGACTTGAACACAAGCATCCCTCAAACATTGGTCAACCCACTTAGCAGAGGATGGTTTCGATCCATCGACCTCTGGGTTACTGGCTCAGCACGCTTCCGCTGCACCACTTTACTTTACACATCCCTGAATGGGATTTGAACACATGTATCCATCAGGTCACTAGGACTGATGTTGATGTGGGCATCTGCAGAAGACACAGACGTGTGAAAGCAAGGTTTGTAAATACATGTTTTGGCAGTGGTGGGATTTGAACCCACGCCTCCAGAGAGACTGGAGCCTTAATTCAGCGCCTTAGACCACTCGGCCACACTACCTATGCACTTTGTGTTTCACTGATTTCGACTCGTTGGTCTCAACTAAGAGCAGAAGTGAACAACAAAGTGGAAAAGGCCACAATTGTGGGTTTGGAACGCATTATTCAACCATCCGCCAAGTTCAACAGCATTTCGAAGGAACTGTGGGAGAACTACAGTCTTAGCATCGATTCAGCCTGTGGGTTAATGAGCCCGGTATGCTTCCTATGCTGAAACACACCCCAGATGGGATTCGAACCCACAATCCCTGCCTTAGGAGGGCAGTGCCTTATCCATTAGGCCACTGGGGCTACATAACACAGAAGGCCACTGGGGCTACGTAACACAGAAAGCCACAACCACACAATGTGAATGTATATAATTAAATGAACTGGCAGTGGTGGGATTTGAACCCACGCCTCCATAGAGACTGGAGCCTAAATCCAGCGCCTTAGACCACTCAGCCTCAATACCTCACAAAATCCACTTTTGTGTCCTTTGATCTTCATGTGTTTTTCCCAAAGGAGAGTCATATTGTTTTCTAAGCGCAATCACAGTTCTCTTCATAATGCATGGGATTTGAACACATGTATCCATTAGGCCACTAGGACTGATGTTGTGATGAGAAATGCTGAAATCAGGAAAAAGTCTTTTTAACTTTACAGATAGCAGAGGATGTATTCGACCCATGGACATCTGGGTTATGGACCAAGTACGCTTCCGCGGCTTTACACAGACCTGAATGGGCTTTGAACACATGCATCCCGCAGTTGTTGGACAACACGCTTAGCAGAGGATGGTTTCGATCCATCGACCTCTGGGTTATGGGCCCAGCACGCTTCCGCTGCGCCACTCTGCTTTGCACTACGTTGTGTGGGATTTGAACACATGTATCAATTAGGCCACTAGGACTGATGTTGATATTGTGATGAGTAAGTACTTAAATCAGGAAAAAGTTTTTTTTAACATTACAGATAAGTCTTTTAACATTACAGAGGATGGTTTTGACCCATGGGCACAGCACGCTTCCGCTGCTTTACACGTCTCTGACTGGGACTTGAACACAAGCATCCCTCAAACATTGGTCAACCCACTTAGCAGAGGATGGTTTCGATCCATCGACCTCTGGGTTACTGGCTCAGCACGCTTCCGCTGCACCACTCTACTTTACACATCCTTGAATGGGATTTGAACACATGTATCCATCAGGTCACTAGGACTGATGTTGATGTGGGCATCTGCAGAAGACACAGACGTGTGAAAGCAAGGTTTGTAAATACATGTTTTGGCAGTGGTGGGATTTGAACCCACGCCTCCAGAGAGAATCCAGCGCCTTAGACCACTCGGCCACACTACCTATGCACTTTGTGTTTCACTGATTTCGACTTGTTGGTCTCAACTAAGAGCAGGCGTGAACAACAAAGTGGAAAAGGCCACAATTGACCGATCGCTATGCCCCTCCTAAAGCCGTCCTCGTCCAATGCCAAGTTAGCAACAGGTTACTAACGCAGCAGACTTGGCAAGCTGCCATGGCGGCGCGCATCGGTGTACCACTAGTCTGGCTGCTAGATAGAGATGGGATTTATGGTTCTTTGAAGTGAACCGGATCTCTGAGATCCGTTCCTTTCAAAGAGCCGTTCAAAAGACTGGCTCATTTTAGTTACTGGTTACTTTGTAGATTTTGATTATGATTGTAAATCACTTCCACCCAAATAGGCCTGTACATTTTGGCCATTGGATACATTTCTGGCATTTGAAAATAGGTGATCTACAAGCTCACAATGTGTCACGTTGCGATGCATTGTGAGCTTGTAGATCAGCTATTTGCAAATGATTTTTCTACATTTTACTCATTAGAAAACCTGTGAAACAGGACATTCTGCATAATGAGTACGTTCTAATATTGGTACTTTAAGTACATTTTGATACCAATACTATTTTACTTTTACTCTAGTACATTAATAACATTCCAAACTTGATTGCAGTATTGATATGTTTACCTAAGTAAAGAAATGTAGTACTTTTCCCACCACTGTTCATAGAAAGGAACGGCTCCCTACTGTGAACCGAATCATATCGTTCATTTCAAAGAGCCGTTCAAAAGACTTGATTCGTTCGCGAACGTCCCACCCACTCGCTTCCGTGTCACAAACACTGAAACAAAAACAGAACGGATTGCACTGACCTACACAAACCCACGGGAATAATTTAGGAGCACTTCATGAGAAAATATAACTGGTAACACTTGTGTACTGTATGTTAATCTGACTTTAGTATATGCTATTGTTTTCTTCCTGGACGTTTGTGGCAGGTTAGTCTGCAGCTGGGTGCTATTGCTGCACGCCGCCATGGCAGCTTGCCAAGGCACCCGCCTTAGTAACCTGTCGCTAAACGTGGCATTGGGCAAGCACGGCTTTAGGAGGGGCATAGCGATCGGTCAATTGTGGGTTTGGAACGCATTATTCAACCATCCCCAGAGTTCAACAGCATTTCGAAGGAACTGTGGGAGAACTACAGTCTTAGCATGGATTCAGCCTGTGGGTTAATGAGCCTGGTATGCTTCCTATGCTGAAACACACCCCAGATGGGATTCGAACCCAAAATCCCTGCCTTAGGAGGGCAGTGCCTTATCCATTAGGCCACTGGGGCTACATAACACAGAAGGCCACTGGGGCTACGTAACACAGAAAGCCACAACCATACAATGTGAATGTATATAATTAAATGAACTGGCAGTGGTGGGTTTTGAACCGACGCCTCCATAGAGACTGGAGCCTAAATCCAGCGCCTTAGACCACTCGGCCACACTACCTGACAAAATCCAATTGTGTGTCCTTTGATCTTCATGTGTTTTTCACAAAGGAGAGTCATATTGTTTTCTAAGCGCAATCACAGTTCTCTTCATAATGCATGGGATTTGAACACATGTATCCATTAGGCCACTAGGACTGATGTTGTGATGAGAAATGCTGAAATCAGGAAAAAGTCTTTTTAACTTTACAGATAGCAGAGGATGTATTCGACCCATGGACATCTGGGTTATGGACCAAGTACGCTTCCGCGGCTTTACACAGCCCTGAATGGGCTTTGAACACATGCATCCCGCAGTTGTTGGACAACACGCTTAGCAGAGGATGGTTTCGATCCATCGACCTCTGGGTTATGGGCCCAGCACGCTTCCGCTGCGCCACTCTGCTTTGCATTACGTTGTGTGGGATTTGAACACATGTATCAATTAGGCCACTAGGACTGATGTTGATATTGTGATGAGTAAGTACTTGAATCAGGAAAAAGTTTTTTTTTAACATTACAGATAAGTCTTTTAACATTACAGAGGATGGTTTTGACCCATGGGCACAGCACGCTTCCGCTGCTTTACACGTCTCTGACTGGGACTTGAACACAAGCATCCCTCAAACATTGGTCAACCCACTTAGCAGAGGATGGTTTCGATCCATCGACCTCTGGGTTACTGGCTCAGCACGCTTCCGCTGCACCACTCTACTTTACACATCCTTGAATGGGATTTGAACACATGTATCCATCAGGTCACTAGGACTGATGTTGATGTGGGCATCTGCAGAAGACACAGACGTGTGAAAGCAAGGTTTGTAAATACATGTTTTGGCAGTGGTGGGATTTGAACCCACGCCTCCAGAGAGACTGGAGCCTTAATCCAGCACCTTAGACCACTCGGCCACACTACCTACGCACTTTGTGTTTCACTGATTTCAACTTGTTGGTCTCAACTAAGAGCAGGCGTGAACAACAAAGTGGAAAAGGCCTCAATTGTGGGTTTGGAACGGATTATTCAACCATCCCCAGAGTTCAACAGCATTTCGAAGGAACTGTGGGAGAACTACAGTCTTAGCATGGATTCAGCCTGTGGGTTAATGAGCCCGGTATGCTTCCTATGCTGAAACACACCCCAGATGGGATTCGAACACACAATCCCTGCCTTAGGAGGGAAGTGCCTTATCCATTAGGCCACTGGGGCTACATAACACAGAAGGCCACTGGGGCTACGTAACACAGAAAGCCACAACCACACAATGTGAATGTATATAATTAAATGAACTGGCAGTGGTGGGATTTGAACGCACGCCTCCATAGAGACTGGAGCCTAAATCCAGCGCCTTAGACCACTCGGCCACACTACCTCACAAAAACCACTTTTGTGTCCTTTGATCTTCATGTGTTTTTCCCAAAGGAGAGTCATATTGTTTTCTAAGCGCAATCACAGTTCTCTTCATAATGCATGGGATTTGAACACATGTATCCATTAGGCCACTAGGACTGATGTTGTGATGAGAAATGCTGAAATCAGGAAAAAGTCTTTTTAACTTTACAGATAGCAGAGGATGTATTCGACCCATGGACATCTGGGTTATGGACCAAGTACGCTTCCGCGGCTTTACACAGCCCTGAATGGGCTTTGAACACATGCATCCCGCAGTTGTTGGACAACACGCTTAGCAGAGGATGGTTTCGATCGATCGACCTCTGGGTTATGGGCTCAGCACGCTTCCGCTGTGCCACTCTGCTTTGCACTATGTTGTGTGGGATTTGAACACATGTATCAATTAGGCCACTAGGACTGATGTTGATATTGTGATGAGTAAGTACTTGAATCAGGAAAAAGTTTTTTTTTTAACATTACAGATAAGTCTTTTAACATTACAGAGGATGGTTTTGACCCATGGGCACAGCACGCTTCCGCTGCTTTACACGTCTCTGACTGGGACTTGAACATAAGCATCCCTCAAACATTGGTCAACCCACTTAGCAGAGGATGGTTTCGATCCATCGACCTCTGGGTTACTGGCTCAGCACGCTTCCGCTGCACCACTCTACTTTACACATCCTTGAATGGGATTTGAACACATGTATCCATCAGGTCACTAGGACTGATGTTGATGTGGGCATCTGCAGAAGACACAGACGTGTGAAAGCAAGGTTTGTAAATACATGTTTTGGCAGTGGTGGGATTTGAACCCACGCCTCCAGAGAGAATCCAGCGCCTTAGACCACTCGGCCACACTACCTATGCACTTTGTGTTTCACTGATTTCGACTTGTTGGTCTCAACTAAGAGCAGGCGTGAACAACAAAGTGGAAAAGGCCACAATTGACCGATCGCTATGCCCCTCCTAAAGCCGTCCTCGTCCAATGCCAAGTTAGCAACAGGTTACTAACGCAGCAGACTTGGCAAGCTGCCATGGCGGCGCGCATCGGTGTACCGCTAGTCTGGCTGCTAGATAGAGATGGGATTTATGGTTCTTTGAAGTGAACTGGATCTCTGAGATCCGTTCCTTTCAAAGAGCCGTTCAAAAGACTGGCTCATTTTAGTTACTGGTTACTTTGTAGATTTTGATTATGATTGTAAATCACTTCCACCCAAATAGGCCTGTACATTTTGGCCATTGGATACATTTCTGGCATTTGAAAATAGGTGATCTACAAGCTCACAATGTGTCACGTTGCGATGCATTGTGAGCTTGTAGATCAGCTATTTGCAAATGATTTTTCTACATTTTACTCATTAGAAAACCTGTGAAACAGGACATTCTGCATAATGAGTACGTTCTAATATTGGTACTTTAAGTACATTTTGATACCAATACTATTTTACTTTTACTCTAGTACATTAATAACATTCCAAACTTGATTGCAGTATTGATATGTTTACCTAAGTAAAGAAATGTAGTACTTTTCCCACCACTGTTCATAGAAAGGAACGGCTCCCTACTGTGAACCGAATCATATCGTTCATTTCAAAGAGCCGTTCAAAAGACTTGATTCGTTCGCGAACGTCCCACCCACTCGCTTCCGTGTCACAAACACTGAAACAAAAACAGAACGGATTGCACTGACCTACACAAACCCACGGGAATAATTTAGGAGCACTTCATGAGAAAATATAACTGGTAACACTTGTGTACTGTATGTTAATCTGACTTTAGTATATGCTATTGTTTTCTTCCTGGACGTTTGTGGCAGGTTAGTCTGCAGCTGGGTGCTATTGCTGCACGCCGCCATGGCAGCTTGCCAAGGCACCCGCCTTAGTAACCTGTCGCTAAACGTGGCATTGGGCAAGCACGGCTTTAGGAGGGGCATAGCGATCGGTCAATTGAGGGTTTGGAACGCATTATTCAACCATCCCCAGAGTTCAACAGCATTTCGAAGGAACTGTGGGAGAACTACAGTCTTAGCATGGATTCAGCCTGTGGGTTAATGAGCCTGGTATGCTTCCTATGCTGAAACACACCCCAGATGGGATTCGAACCCAAAATCCCTGCCTTAGGAGGGCAGTGCCTTATCCATTAGGCCACTGGGGCTACATAACACAGAAGGCCACTGGGGCTACGTAACACAGAAAGCCACAACCATACAATGTGAATGTATATAATTAAATGAACTGGCAGTGGTGGGTTTTGAACCGACGCCTCCATAGAGACTGGAGCCTAAATCCAGCGCCTTAGACCACTCGGCCACACTACCTGACAAAATCCAATTGTGTGTCCTTTGATCTTCATGTGTTTTTCACAAAGGAGAGTCATATTGTTTTCTAAGCGCAATCACAGTTCTCTTCATAATGCATGGGATTTGAACACATGTATCCATTAGGCCACTAGGACTGATGTTGTGATGAGAAATGCTGAAATCAGGAAAAAGTCTTTTTAACTTTACAGATAGCAGAGGATGTATTCGACCCATGGACATCTGGGTTATGGACCAAGTACGCTTCCGCGGCTTTACACAGCCCTGAATGGGCTTTGAACACATGCATCCCGCAGTTGTTGGACAACACGCTTAGCAGAGGATGGTTTCGATCCATCGACCTCTGGGTTATGGGCCCAGCACGCTTCCGCTGCGCCACTCTGCTTTGCATTACGTTGTGTGGGATTTGAACACATGTATCAATTAGGCCACTAGGACTGATGTTGATATTGTGATGAGTAAGTACTTGAATCAGGAAAAAGTTTTTTTTTAACATTACAGATAAGTCTTTTAACATTACAGAGGATGGTTTTGACCCATGGGCACAGCACGCTTCCGCTGCTTTACACGTCTCTGACTGGGACTTGAACACAAGCATCCCTCAAACATTGGTCAACCCACTTAGCAGAGGATGGTTTCGATCCATCGACCTCTGGGTTACTGGCTCAGCACGCTTCCGCTGCACCACTCTACTTTACACATCCTTGAATGGGATTTGAACACATGTATCCATCAGGTCACTAGGACTGATGTTGATGTGGGCATCTGCAGAAGACACAGACGTGTGAAAGCAAGGTTTGTAAATACATGTTTTGGCAGTGGTGGGATTTGAACCCACGCCTCCAGAGAGACTGGAGCCTTAATCCAGCACCTTAGACCACTCGGCCACACTACCTACGCACTTTGTGTTTCACTGATTTCAACTTGTTGGTCTCAACTAAGAGCAGGCGTGAACAACAAAGTGGAAAAGGCCACAATTGTGGGTTTGGAACGGATTATTCAACCATCCCCAGAGTTCAACAGCATTTCGAAGGAACTGTGGGAGAACTACAGTCTTAGCATGGATTCAGCCTGTGGGTTAATGAGCCCGGTATGCTTCCTATGCTGAAACACACCCCAGATGGGATTCGAACACACAATCCCTGCCTTAGGAGGGAAGTGCCTTATCCATTAGGCCACTGGGGCTACATAACACAGAAGGCCACTGGGGCTACGTAACACAGAAAGCCACAACCACACAATGTGAATGTATATAATTAAATGAACTGGCAGTGGTGGGATTTGAACGCACGCCTCCATAGAGACTGGAGCCTAAATCCAGCGCCTTAGACCACTCGGCCACACTACCTCACAAAAACCACTTTTGTGTCCTTTGATCTTCATGTGTTTTTCCCAAAGGAGAGTCATATTGTTTTCTAAGCGCAATCACAGTTCTCTTCATAATGCATGGGATTTGAACACATGTATCCATTAGGCCACTAGGACTGATGTTGTGATGAGAAATGCTGAAATCAGGAAAAAGTCTTTTTAACTTTACAGATAGCAGAGGATGTATTCGACCCATGGACATCTGGGTTATGGACCAAGTACGCTTCCGCGGCTTTACACAGCCCTGAATGGGCTTTGAACACATGCATCCCGCAGTTGTTGGACAACACGCTTAGCAGAGGATGGTTTCGATCGATCGACCTCTGGGTTATGGGCTCAGCACGCTTCCGCTGTGCCACTCTGCTTTGCACTATGTTGTGTGGGATTTGAACACATGTATCAATTAGGCCACTAGGACTGATGTTGATATTGTGATGAGTAAGTACTTAAATCAGGAAAACGTTTTTTTTTTAACATTACAGATAAGTCTTTTAACATTACAGAGGATGGTTTTGACCCATGGGCACAGCACGCTTCCGCTGCTTTACACGTCTCTGACTGGGACTTGAACATAAGCATCCCTCAAACATTGGTCAACCCACTTAGCAGAGGATGGTTTCGATCCATCGACCTCTGGGTTACTGGCTCAGCACGCTTCCGCTGCACCACTCTACTTTACACATCCTTGAATGGGATTTGAACACATGTATCCATCAGGTCACTAGGACTGATGTTGATGTGGGCATCTGCAGAAGACACAGACGTGTGAAAGCAAGGTTTGTAAATACATGTTTTGGCAGTGGTGGGATTTGAACCCACGCCTCCAGAGAGACTGGAGCCTTAATCCAGCGCCTTAGACCACTCGGCCACACTACCTACGCACTTTGCGTTTCACTGATTTCGACTTGTTGGTCTCAACTAAGAGCAGGCGTGAACAACAAAGTGGAAAAGGCCACAATTGTGGGTTTGGAACGGATTATTCAACCATCCCCAGAGTTCAACAGCATTTCGAAGGAACTGTGGGAGAACTACAGTCTTAGCATGGATTCAGCCTGTGGGTTAATGATCCCGGTATGCTTCCTATGCTGAAACACACCCCAGATGGGATTCGAACACACAATCCCTGCCTTAGGAGGGAAGTGCCTTATCCATTAGGCCACTGGGGCTACATAACACAGAAGGCCACTGGGGCTACGTAACACAGAAAGCCACAACCACACAATGTGAATGTATATAATTAAATGAACTGGCAGTGGTGGGATTTGAACCCACGCCTCCATAGAGACTGGAGCCTAAATCCAGCGCCTTAGACCACTCGGCCACACTACCTCACAAAATCCACTTTTGTGTCCTTTGATCTTCATGTGTTTTTCCCAAAGGAGAGTCATATTGTTTTCTAAGCGCAATCACAGTTCTCTTCATAATGCATGGGATTTGAACACATGTATCCATTAGGCCACTAGGACTGATGTTGTGATGAGAAATGCTGAACTCAGGAAAAAGTCTTTTTAACTTTACAGATAGCAGAGGATGTATTCGACCCATGGACATCTGGGTTATGGACCAAGTACGCTTCCGCGGCTTTACACAGCCCTGAATGGGCTTTGAACACATGCATCCGGCAGTTGTTGGACAACACGCTTAGCAGGGGATGGTTTCGATCCATCGACCTCTGGGTTATGGGCCCAGCACGCTTCCGCTGCGCCACTCTGCTTTGCACTACGTTGTGTGGGATTTGAACACATGTATCAATTAGGCCACTAGGACTGATGTTGATATTGTGATGAGTAAGTACTTGAATCAGGAAAAAGTTTTTTTTTAACATTACAGATAAGTATTTTAACATTACAGAGGATGGTTTTGACCCATGGGCACAGCATGCTTCCGCTGCTTTACACGTCTCTGACTGGGACTTGAACACAAGCATCCCTCAAACATTGGGCAACCCACTTAGCAGAGGATGGTTTCGATCCATCGACCTCTGGGTTACTGGCTCAGCACGCTTCCGCTGCACCACTCTACTTTACACATCCCTGAATGGGATTTGAACACATGTATCCATCAGGTCACTAGGACTGATGTTGATGTGGGCATCTGCAGAAGACACAGACGTGTGAAAGCAAGGTTTGTAAATACATGTTTTGGCAGTGGTGGGATTTGAACCCACGCCTCCAGAGAGAATCCAGCGCCTTAGACCACTCGGCCACACTACCTATGCACTTTGTGTTTCACTGATTTCGACTTGTTGGTCTCAACTAAGAGCAGGCGTGAACAACAAAGTGGAAAAGGCCACAATTGTGGGTTTGGAACGCATTATTCAACCATCCCCAGAGTTCAACAGCATTTCGAAGGAACTGTGGGAGAACTACAGTCTTAGCATGGATTCAGCCTGTGGGTTAATGAGCCTGGTATGCTTCCTATGCTGAAACACACCCCAGATGGGATTCGAACCCACAATCCCTGCCTTCGGAGGGCAGTGCCTTATCCATTAGGCCACTGGGGCTACATAACACAGAAGGCCACTGGGGCTACGTAACACAGAAAGCCACAACCATACAATGTGAATGTATATAATTAAATGAACTGGCAGTGGTGGGTTTTGAACCCACGCCTCCATAGAGACTGGAGCCTAAATCCAGCGCCTTAGACCACTCGGCCACACTACCTGACAAAATCCAATTGTCTGTCCTTTGAACTTCATGTGTTTTTCACAAAGGAGAGTCATATTGTTTTCTAAGCGCAATCACAGTTCTCTTCATAATGCATGGGATTTGAACACATGTATCCATTAGGCCACTAGGACTGATGTTGTGATGAGAAATGCTGAAATCAGGAAAAAGTCTTTTTAACTTTACAGATAGCAGAGGATGTATTCGACCCATGGACATCTGGGTTATGGACCAAGTACGCTTCCGCGGCTTTACACAGCCCTGAATGGGCTTTGAACACATGCATCCCGCAGTTGTTGGACAACACGCTTAGCAGAGGATGGTTTCGATCCATCGACCTCTGGGTTATGGGCCCAGCACGCTTCCGCTGCGCCACTCTGCTTTGCACTACGTTGTGTGGGATTTGAACACATGTATCAATTAGGCCACTAGGACTGATGTTGATATTGTGATGAGTAAGTACTTAAATCAGGAAAAAGTTTTTTTTTAACATTACAGATAAGTCTTTTAACATTACAGAGGATGGTTTTGACCCATGGGCACAGCACACTTCCGCTGCTTTACACGTCTCTGACTGGGACTTGAACACAAGCATCCCTCAAACATTGGTCAACCCACTTAGCAGAGGATGGTTTCGATCCATCGACCTCTGGTTTACTGGCTCAGCACGCTTCCGCTGCACCACTCTACTTTACACATCCTTGAATGGGATTTGAACACATGTATCCATCAGGTCACTAGGACTGATGTTGATGTGGGCATCTGCAGAAGACACAGACGTGTGAAAGCAAGGTTTGTAAATACATGTTTTGGCAGTGGTGGGATTTGAACCCACGCCTCCAGAGAGAATCCAGCGCCTTAGACCACTCGGCCACACTACCTATGCACTTTGTGTTTCACTGATTTCGACTTGTTGGTCTCAACTAAGAGCAGGCGTGAACAACAAAGTGGAAAAGGCCACAATTGTGGGTTTGGAACGCATTATTCAACCATCCCCAGAGTTCAACAGCATTTCGAAGGAACTGTGGGAGAACTACAGTCTTAGCATGGATTCAGCCTGTGGGTTAATGAGCCTGGTATGCTTCCTATGCTGAAACACACCCCAGATGGGATTCGAACCCACAATCCCTGCCTTAGGAGGGCAGTGCCTTATCCATTAGGCCACTGGGGCTACATAACACAGAAGGCCACTGGGGCTACGTAACACAGAAAGCCACAACCATACAATGTGAATGTATATAATTAAATGAACTGGCAGTGGTGGGTTTTGAACCCACGCCTCCATAGAGACTGGAGCCTAAATCCAGCGCCTTAGACCACTCGGCCACACTACCTGACAAAATCCAATTGTGTGTCCTTTGAACTTCATGTGTTTTTCACAAAGGAGAGTCATATTGTTTTCTAAGCGCAATCACAGTTCTCTTCATAATGCATGGGATTTGAACACATGTATCCATTAGGCCACTAGGACTGATGTTGTGATGAGAAATGCTGAAATCAGGAAAAAGTCTTTTTAACTTTACAGATAGCAGAGGATGTATTCGACCCATGGACATCTGGGTTATGGACCAAGTACGCTTCCGCGGCTTTACACAGCCCTGAATGGGCTTTGAACACATGCATCCCGCAGTTGTTGGACAACACGCTTAGCAGAGGATGGTTTCGATCCATCGACCTCTGGGTTATGGGCCCAGCACGCTTCCGCTGCGCCAGGGCTGGGGAACAATTGCCTACCTAGGGGGGGAAGGGGGAAAAAAATGGAAGGGGAGAGGGGGAGAAGGGGGAAGAAGGAAAAAAGAGGAGAAAGAGAGAAAGAAAGAGAAAACGAGCGTGGAAGGGATGAAAAATGCAACAGGCCAGTCTTCGTGTGCATCTCCCCAGTGATCTGTCCAAGTGGTTTATGAGTATATATGATAGATTCATGAAAATTGTGACTTTTGTCGATTTTAGGTATGGTTGCTGAGGATCCGAAGGTCGTGGGTTTGATTCCCACCTACGCCGGGTCAGGTGTTCGATTCCCACCTACGCCATGCAAAAATAAAACTCAAAGAATGTAAGAAACGTCCTCATTGTTTTAACCATCTCTAAATGGACCACAAAATCAATTTTCTCACCATCATCTACCTATTTGTACAATTGTATTACTACAATATAACATGTAGGCCTACGGTACATTGGCACATATTGACAGATGCCTGTTAAGTATAACCCTTGTGAGACTGTACTTCATTCATAGATGTATTGTACATCTATTTATATTCACTGGTGATAGATGTACACAGTATATATGCATTTATATATTCACTGTACATTTTATGTATTGTTATACTTATAATTATTATTATTTTATATAATTATATAAGATAATTATTTTCTCTTATTCAGGATCCACTGCAAATGCAGATCAGTATTTATTTCATCTTGGTTTGGAACAAATTCACTTAGAAGTACCTTGTATTTCATTCATTCTAACTAATGCTGCTGACATTTCTTTTAAAATCTTACTCTGTATGAGTTACAACAAACAAACATCAACAATATTATGACATCTGGACTTATTTCCAATGGGGATCAACAAAGTCAACCATTGAGGTAAAAGCATAACATATTTAATTAAGTAAAAAAATGCAACTGCATGAAAGGTAAATATAATTTTAATCTAAAAGATTCAAATACAACAGGGTATTGATCCCACATACAACATAAACATGGTGACAACAAATATATATGAATACATCATCACTCTTGGGTGGAAACCCTGTATGTCCAAAACGTTACTTATCACTTATTTCTTATCACTAAGTATTTAAAAAGTATCTAAAATAGTGACAATAACTGATCTACAAGCTGACAACACGTCAGCATCTTGTGGGCCTATAGATCTGCTAACATGGTGAAAATAGACGATCTACAAGCTGACAACACTTTGATGTGTTGTGGGCTTGTAGATCTGCTATTTTCACTACTTTTATGCAACACTCGTGTATGATAAAGTAGGGCATTCATTTACAATAAAATAAAAGGAATGGGACATGGTTTCTGCCCGACAGCGACAATATGTTGATGGCTCTGGTGGCATCACACTTTGCACAAGAATAATAAAACAAGTCTCAGCTACATCACAAATTTAAGTAAGGGAAAGGCAAACATCTGCTCATTTATTTTTTGTTGTCTGCTAGCCACTCCTCTTTTGATATGGTGTCTGTATTTTTGGGCAGTGTACAGTATTATGTCCTGTTTCCTGTGTTCTGAACTGGCCACTTTCTGCATGAATTTGCCTGCACTGTCCGCTTGTTGAATCTGGCCGTGGAGGCGCTTCGCCTTTGGTGAAGAGGTGCAGAGAGAACAGCTGAGGTCTGGGAGACAGCAAAGGAGAAATAGAGAGAAATATGTATAATCAATACAAATTCAGTGTCACACAGGTGACAGTTTATGTTTGCCTATGTGATAATACAGTATGCCCATCACACATCAGATCCCACCATGACGTTATCTTTTTAGCAGCCATCATGCAGGGGTCATCTATGTCTGTACACAGACATTTGTATGTGGCACAGATTTACACACTATTATAATGTTCTTATTTTGATCATAAGATCCAATTACAGAATGTCAAGTCTCCATACAGGTTTTCGTCAGAATATGTATGACACTGATATACTGGTTCTCAAATGTTTTATTTGCACAGACCCTTAACTCTGAGTGTCTTTATGGTTTTGATTGAATAGTTACTTTGTTAGCAGTTCACAAAGGAAAAGCACAGTACAGTTCAGAATCAGATACAATGTCTACTAATAGGATTTAAACCCAAGAAAGCACAATGGCTTGTTTACATGTAGGTCCTTTTGTACTAAATGTATAAGAGAAACACATAGATCTATAAACCACTAATTTGTTTGTTATGCTTTGTTGATGAGCCAAATGTAGTTTTCTCCTTTTCACTTTCATTAACATACTATATGACTCCTTATCTTAATGTTTCAATGACACTGACAATACCTTACAAAATATATATACATATAATAATAGCCTAATATTGCAATAGCAGGACAGTAACTTAGCTATGTAATCCATAGGATAGGCCTATATTAAAATGTCTTTACAAATAAAGCATTAACTAGATAGTATTGGCCAGCCATGGATCAAATGAAAGACAGTAGCAGACACCATCACCATGCCTATTGCCTACTTGAAGAATGTTATTGTATGTATGGTAATGAATTTCATGCAGATGACCAGACCATTACCATAGTAATTTGTAGAAGTCACGAAACTTACCTTGAGTGTTAGGATAACAAAGCCAGTGTCCAAGTGTCCATTGCATCCAAAGGTCTCTAAGTGACAATTGTTTGTTTTTAAACGTGACAACGTCGGACGCTGCATTAAGAGAATGTGGCTCACTTCACTCTACAGCTGTTCATAGCCCTCCCGTGTGGTTTCTATTTGCTGCTCTGTGCTCAGATCTCGTCTAGAGCCCGCCTACTGTATCCGGTAATGTGTAAGCCCACATTAAAGCAAGTAGCGTTTCCATATCCGCTCTGGCCCCAGACCGGAACAGCAACCCGAAAAGACGGCGCGTGATTGGTTGAATCCCGCGAGGGACGGTGTGTTTTGATCGGGGAGGGAGGGGAGGAGAAATGAAAAAGGAGTCCGGCGATTTTATTGGCAGACACATGGACGTGCGACGGGAGGCGTTCCGATTGGAAAGAAACCACCGCGGGGGAGATCTTCCATTGGCGACAATTGAACTCGCTCTCTTTTTATTTGGACGCGAGGAGCCCCGCCGTTGGCCAGTAAAGGAGGAAGCGAGGTAGGCGAGCGCTCGCCGGGTAGCGCCACTCTGCTTTGCACTACGTTGTGTGGGATTTGAACACATGTATCAATTAGGCCACTAGGACTGATGTTGATATTGTGATGAGTAAGTACTTAAATCAGGAAAAAGTTTTTTTTTAACATTACAGATAAGTCTTTTAACATTACAGAGGATGGTTTTGACCCATGGGCACAGCACGCTTCCACTGCTTTACACGTCTCTGACTGGGACTTGAACACAAGCATCCCTCAAACATTGGTCAACCCACTTAGCAGAGGATGGTTTCGATCCATCGACCTCTGGTTTACTGGCTCAGCACGCTTCCGCTGCACCACTCTACTTTACACATCCTTGAATGGGATTTGAACACATGTATCCATCAGGTCACTAGGACTGATGTTGATGTGGGCATCTGCAGAAGACACAGACGTGTGAAAGCAAGGTTTGTAAATACATGTTTTGGCAGTGGTGGGATTTGAACCCACGCCTCCAGAGAGAATCCAGCGCCTTAGACCACTCGGCCACACTACCTATGCACTTTGTGTTTCACTGATTTCGACTTGTTGGTCTCAACTAAGAGCAGGCGTGAACAACAAAGTGGAAAAGGCCACAATTGTGGGTTTGGAACGCATTATTCAACCATCCCCAGAGTTCAACAGCATTTCGAAGGAACTGTGGGAGAACTACAGTCTTAGCATGGAATCAGCCTGTGGGTTAATGAGCCTGGTATGCTTCCTATGCTGAAACACACCCCAGATGGGATTCGAACCCACAATCCCTGCCTTAGGAGGGCAGTGCCTTATCCATTAGGGCTACATAACACAGAAGGCCACTGGGGCTAGGTAACACAGAAAGCCACAACCACACAATGTGAATGTATATAATTAAATGAACTGGCAGTGGTGGGATTTGAACCCACGCCTCCATAGAGACTGGAGCCTAAATCCAGCGCCTTAGACCACTCGGCCACACTACCTCACAAAATCCACTTTTGTGTCCTTTGATCTTCATGTGTTTTTCCCAAAGGAGAGTCATATTGTTTTCTAAGCGCAATCACAGTTCTCTTCATAATGCATGGGATTTGAACACATGTATCCATTAGGCCACTAGGACTGATGTTGTGATGAGAAATGCTGAAATCAGGAAAAAGTCTTTTTAACTTTACAGATAGCAGAGGATGTATTCGACCCATGGACATCTGGGTTATGGACCAAGTACGCTTCCGCGGCTTTACACAGCCCTGAATGGGCTTTGAACACATGCATCCCACAGTTGTTGGACAACACACTTAGCAGAGGATGGTTTCGATCCATCGACCTCTGGGTTATGGGCTCAGCACGCTTCCGCTGTGCCACTCTGCTTTGCACTATGTTGTGTGGGATTTGAACCCATGTATCAATTAGGCCACTAGGACTGATGTTGATATTGTGATGAGTAAGTACTTAAATCAGGAAAAAGGTTTTTTTTTAACATTACAGATAAGTCTTTTAACATTACAGAGGATGGTTTTGACCCATGGGCACAGCACGCTTCCGCTGCTTTACACGTCTCTGACTGGGACTTGAACACAAGCATCCCTCAAACATTGGTCAACCCACTTAAAAGAGGATGGTTTCGATCCATCGACCTCTGGGTTACTGGCTCAGCACGCTTCCGCTGCACCACTCTACTTTACACATCCTTGAATGGGATTTGAACACATGTATCCATCAGGTCACTAGGACTGATGTTGATGTGGGCATCTGCAGAAGACACAGACGTGTGAAAGCAAGGTTTGTAAATACATGTTTTGGCAGTGGTGGGATTTGAACCCACGCCTCCAGAGAGAATCCAGCGCCTTAGACCACTCGGCCACACTACCTATGCACTTTGTGTTTCACTGATTTCGACTTGTTGGTCTCAACTAAGAGCAGGCGTGAACAACAAAGTGGAAAAGGCCACAATTGTGGGTTTGGAACGCATTATTCAACCATCCCCAGAGTTCAACAGCATTTCGAAGGAACTGTGGGAGAACTACAGTCTTAGCATGGATTCAGCCTGTGGGTTAATGAGCCTGGTATGCTTCCTATGCTGAAACACACCCCAGATGGGATTCAAACCCACAATCCCTGCCTTAGGAGGGCAGTGCCTTATCCATTAGGCCACTGGGGCTACATAACACAGAAGGCCACTGGGGCTACGTAACACAGAAAGCCACAACCATACAATGTGAATGTATATAATTAAATGAACTGGCAGTGGTGGGTTTTGAACCCACGCCTCCATAGAGACTGGAGCCTAAATCCAGCGCCTTAGACCACTCGGCCACACTACCTGACAAAACCCAATTGTGTGTCCTTTGAACTTCATGTGTTTTTCACAAAGGAGAGTCATATTGTTTTCTAAGCGCAATCACAGTTCTCTTCATAATGCATGGGATTTGAACACATGTATCCATTAGGCCACTAGGACTGATGTTGTGATGAGAAATGCTGAAATCAGGAAACAGTCTTTTTAACTTTACAGATAGCAGAGGATGTATTCGACCCATGGACATCTGGGTTATGGACCAAGTACGCTTCCGCGGCTTTACACAGCCCTGAATGGGCTTTGCACACATGCATCCCGCAGTTGTTGGACAACACGCTTAGCAGAGGATGGTTTCGATCCATCGACCTCTGGGTTATGGGCCCAGCACGCTTCCGCTGCGCCACTCTGCTTTGCACTACGTTGTGTGGGATTTGAACACATGTATCAATTAGGCCACTAGGACTGATGTTGATATTGTGATGAGTAAGTACTTAAATCAGGAAAAAGTTTTTTTTTAACATTACAGATAAGTCTTTTAACATTACAGAGGATGGTTTTGACCCATGGGCACAGCACGCTTCCGCTGCTTTACACGTCTCTGACTGGGACTTGAACACAAGCATCCCTCAAACATTGGTCAACCCACTTAGCAGAGGATGGTTTCGATCCATCGACCTCTGGTTTACTGGCTCAGCACGCTTCCGCTGCACCACTCTACTTTACACATCCTTGAATGGGATTTGAACACATGTATCCATCAGGTCACTAGGACTGATGTTGATGTGGGCATCTGCAGAAGACACAGACGTGTGAAAGCAAGGTTTGTAAATACATGTTTTGGCAGTGGTGGGATTTGAACCCACGCCTCCAGAGAGAATCCAGCGCCTTAGACCACTCGGCCACACTACCTATGCACTTTGTGTTTCACTGATTTCGACTTGTTGGTCTCAACTAAGAGCAGGCGTGAACAACAAAGTGGAAAAGGCCACAATTGTGGGTTTGGAACGCATTATTCAACCATCCCCAGAGTTCAACAGCATTTCGAAGGAACTGTGGGAGAACTACAGTCTTAGCATGGATTCAGCCTGTGGGTTAATGAGCCTGGTATGCTTCCTATGCTGAAACACACCCCAGATGGGATTCGAACCCACAATCCCTGCCTTAGGAGGGCAGTGCCTTATCCATTAGGCCACTGGGGCTACATAACACAGAAGGCCACTGGGGCTACGTAACACAGAAAGCCACAACCATACAATGTGAATGTATATAATTAAATGAACTGGCAGTGGTGGGTTTTGAACCCACGCCTCCATAGAGACTGGAGCCTAAATCCAGCGCCTTAGACCACTCGGCCACACTACCTGACAGAATCCAATTGTGTGTCCTTTGAACTTCATGTGTTTTTCACAAAGGAGAGTCATATTGTTTTCTAAGCGCAATCACAGTTCTCTTCATAATGCATGGGATTTGAACACATGTATCCATTAGGCCACTAGGACTGATGTTGTGATGAGAAATGCTGAAATCAGGAAAAAGTCTTTTTAACTTTACAGTTAGCAGAGGATGTATTCGACCCATGGACATCTGGGTTATGGACCAAGTACGCTTCCGCGGCTTTACACTGCCCTGAATGGGCTTTGAACACATGCATCCCGCAGTTGTTGGACAACACGCTTAGCAGAGGATGGTTTCGATCCATCGACCTCTGGGTTATGGGCCCAGCACGCTTCCGCTGCGCCACTCTGCTTTGCTCTACGTTGTGTGGGATTTGAACACATGTATCAATTAGGCCACTAGGACTGATGTTGATATTGTGATGAGTAAGTACTTAAATCAGGAAAAAGTTTTTTTTTAACATTACAGATAAGTCTTTTAACATTACAGAGGATGGTTTTGACCCATGGGCACAGCACGCTTCCGCTGCTTTACACGTCTCTGACTGGGACTTGAACACAAGCATCCCTCAAACATTGGTCAACCCACTTAGCAGAGGATGGTTTCGATCCATCGACCTCTGGTTTACTGGCTCAGCACGCTTCCGCTGCACCACTCTACTTTACACATCCTTGAATGGGATTTGAACACATGTATCCATCAGGTCACTAGGACTGATGTTGATGTGGGCATCTGCAGAAGACACAGACGTGTGAAAGCAAGGTTTGTAAATACATGTTTTGGCAGTGGTGGGATTTGAACCCACGCCTCCAGAGAGAATCCAGCGCCTTAGACCACTCGGCCACACTACCTATGCACTTTGTGTTTCACTGATTTCGACTTGTTGGTCTCAACTAAGAGCAGGCGTGAACAACAAAGTGGAAAAGGCCACAATTGTGGGTTTGGAACGCATTATTCAACCATCCCCAGAGTTCAACAGCATTTCGAAGGAACTGTGGGAGAACTACAGTCTTAGCATGGATTCAGCCTGTGGGTTAATGAGCCTGGTATGCTTCCTATGCTGAAACACACCCCAGATGGGATTCGAACCCACAATCCCTGCCTTAGGAGGGCAGTGCCTTATCCATTAGGCCACTGGGGCTACATAACACAGAAGGCCACTGGGGCTAGGTAACACAGAAAGCCACAACCACACAATGTGAATGTATATAATTAAATGAACTGGCAGTGGTGGGATTTAAACCCACGCCTCCATAGAGACTGGAGCCTAAATCCAGCGCCTTAGACCACTCGGCCACACTACCTCACAAAATCCACTTTTGTGTCCTTTGATCTTCATGTGTTTTTCCCAAAGGAGAGTCATATTGTTTTCTAAGCGCAATCACAGTTCTCTTCATAATGCATGGGATTTGAACACATGTATCCATTAGGCCACTAGGACTGATGTTGTGATGAGAAATGCTGAAATCAGGAAAAAGTCTTTTTAACTTTACAGATAGCAGAGGATGTATTCGACCCATGGACATCTGGGTTATGGACCAAGTACGCTTCCGCGGCTTTACACAGCCCTGAATGGGCTTTGAACACATGCATCCCACAGTTGTTGGACAACACGCTTAGCAGAGGATGGTTTCGATCCATCGACCTCTGGGTTATGGGCTCAGCACGCTTCCGCTGTGCCACTCTGCTTTGCACTATGTTTTGTGGGATTTGAACACATGTATCAATTAGGCCACTAGGACTGATGTTGATATTGTGATGAGTAAGTACTTAAATCAGGAAAAAGTTTTTTTTTTAACATTACAGATAAGTCTTTTAACATTACAGAGGATGGTTTTGACCCATGGGCACAGCACGCTTCCGCTGCTTTACACGTCTCTGACTGGGACTTGAACACAAGCATCCCTCAAACATTGGTCAACCCACTTAGCAGAGGATGGTTTCGATCCATCGACCTCTGGGTTACTGGCTCAGCACGCTTCCGCTGCACCACTCTACTTTACACATCCTTGAATGGGATTTGAACACATGTATCCATCAGGTCACTAGGACTGATGTTGATGTGGGCATCTGCAGAAGACACAGACGTGTGAAAGCAAGGTTTGTAAATACATGTTTTGGCAGTGGTGGGATTTGAACCCACGCCTCCAGAGAGAATCCAGCGCCTTAGACCACTCGGCCACACTACCTATGCACTTTGTGTTTCACTGATTTCGACTTGTTGGTCTCAACTAAGAGCAGGCGTGAACAACAAAGTGGAAAAGGCCACAATTGTGGGTTTGGAACGCATTATTCAACCATCCCCAGAGTTCAACAGCATTTCGAAGGAACTGTGGGAGAACTACAGTCTTAGCATGGATTCAGCCTGTGGGTTAATGAGCCTGGTATGCTTCCTATGCTGAAACACACCCCAGATGGGATTCGAACCCACAATCCCTGCCTTAGGAGGGCAGTGCCTTATCCATTAGGCCACTGGGGCTACATAACACAGAAGGCCACTGGGGCTACGTAACACAGAAAGCCACAACCATACAATGTGAATGTATATAATTAAATGAACTGGCAGTGGTGGGTTTTGAACCCACGCCTCCATAGAGACTGGAGCCTAAATCCAGCGCCTTAGACCACTCGGCCACACTACCTGACAAAATCCAATTGTGTGTCCTTTGAACTTCATGTGTTTTTCACAAAGGAGAGTCATATTGTTTTCTAAGCGCAATCACAGTTCTCTTCATAATGCATGGGATTTGAACACATGTATCCATTAGGCCACTAGGACTGATGTTGTGATGAGAAATGCTGAAATCAGGAAAAAGTCTTTTTAACTTTACAGATAGCAGAGGATGTATTCGACCCATGGACATCTGGGTTATGGACCAAGTACGCTTCCGCGGCTTTACACAGCCCTGAATGGGCTTTGAACACATGCATCCCGCAGTTGTTGGACAACACGCTTAGCAGAGGATGGTTTCGATCCATCGACCTCTGGGTTATGGGCCCAGCACGCTTCCGCTGCGCCACTCTGCTTTGCACTACGTTGTGTGGGATTTGAACACATGTATCAATTAGGCCACTAGGACTGATGTTGATATTGTGATGAGTAAGTACTTAAATCAGGAAAAAGTTTTTTTTTAACATTACAGATAAGTCTTTTAACATTACAGAGGATGGTTTTGACCCATGGGCACAGCACGCTTCCGCTGCTTTACACGTCTCTGACTGGGACTTGAACACAAGCATCCCTCAAACATTGGTCAACCCACTTAGCAGAGGATGGTTTCGATCCATCGACCTCTGGGTTACTGGCTCAGCACGCTTCCGCTGCACCACTCTACTTTACACATCCTTGAATGGGATTTGAACACATGTATCCATCAGGTCACTAGGACTGATGTTGATGTGGGCATCTGCAGAAGACACAGACGTGTGAAAGCAAGGTTTGTAAATACATGTTTTGGCAGTGGTGGGATTTGAACCCACGCCTCCAGAGAGAATCCAGCGCCTTAGACCACTCGGCCACACTACCTATGCACTTTGTGTTTCACTGATTTCGACTTGTTGGTCTCAACTAAGAGCAGGCGTGAACAACAAAGTGGAAAAGGCCACAATTGTGGGTTTGGAACGCATTATTCAACCATCCCCAGAGTTCAACAGCATTTCGAAGGAACTGTGGGAGAACTACAGTCTTAGCATGGATTCAGCCTGTGGGTTAATGAGCCTGGTATGCTTCCTATGCTGAAACACACCCCAGATGGGATTCGAACCCACAATCCCTGCCTTAGGAGGGCAGTGCCTTATCCATTAGGCCACTGGGGCTACATAACACAGAAGGCCACTGGGGCTACGTAACACAGAAAGCCACAACCATACAATGTGAATGTATATAATTAAATGAACTGGCAGTGGTGGGTTTTGAACCCACACCTCCATAGAGACTGGAGCCTAAATCCAGCGCCTTAGACCACTCGGCCACACTACCTGACAAAATCCAATTGTGTGTCCTTTGAACTTCATGTGTTTTTCACAAAGGAGAGTCATATTGTTTTCTAAGCGCAATCACAGTTCTCTTCATAATGCATGGGATTTGAACACATGTATCCATTAGGCCACTAGGACTGATGTTGTGATGAGAAATGCTGAAATCAGGAAAAAGTCTTTTTAACTTTACAGATAGCAGAGGATGTATTCGACCCATGGACATCTGGGTTATGGACCAAGTACGCTTCCGCGGCTTTACACAGCCCTGAATGGGCTTTGAACACATGCATCCCGCAGTTGTTGGACAACACGCTTAGCAGAGGATGGTTTCGATCCATCGACCTCTGGGTTATGGGCCCAGCACGCTTCCGCTGCGCCACTCTGCTTTGCACTACGTTGTGTGGGATTTGAACACATGTATCAATTAGGCCACTAGGACTGATGTTGATATTGTGATGAGTAAGTACTTAAATCAGGAAAAAGTTTTTTTTTAACATTACAGATAAGTCTTTTAACATTACAGAGGATGGTTTTGACCCATGGGCACAGCACGCTTCCGCTGCTTTACACGTCTCTGACTGGGACTTGAACACAAGCATCCCTCAAACATTGGTCAACCCACTTAGCAGAGGATGGTTTCGATCCATCGACCTCTGGTTTACTGGCTCAGCACGCTTCCGCTGCACCACTCTACTTTACACATCCTTGAATGGGATTTGAGAACACATGTATCCATCAGGTCACTAGGACTGATGTTGATGTGGGCATCTGCAGAAGACACAGACGTGTGAAAGCAAGGTTTGTAAATACATGTTTTGGCAGTGGTGGGATTTGAACCCACGCCTCCAGAGAGAATCCAGCGCCTTAGACCACTCGGCCACACTACCTATGCACTTTGTGTTTCACTGATTTCGACTTGTTGGTCTCAACTAAGAGCAGGCGTGAACAACAAAGTGGAAAAGGCCACAATTGTGGGTTTGGAACGCATTATTCAACCATCCCCAGAGTTCAACAGCATTTCGAAGGAACTGTGGGAGAACTACAGTCTTAGCATGGATTCAGCCTGTGGGTTAATGAGCCTGGTATGCTTCCTATGCTGAAACACACCCCAGATGGGATTCGAACCCACAATCCCTGCCTTAGGAGGGCAGTGCCTTATCCATTAGGCCACTGGGGCTACATAACACAGAAGGCCACTGGGGCTACGTAACACAGAAAGCCACAACCATACAATGTGAATGTATATAATTAAATGAACTGGCAGTGGTGGGTTTTGAACCCACGCCTCCATAGAGACTGGAGCCTAAATCCAGCGCCTTAGACCACTCGGCCACACTACCTGACAAAATCCAATTGTGTGTCCTTTGAACTTCATGTGTTTTTCACAAAGGAGAGTCATATTGTTTTCTAAGCGCAATCACAGTTCTCTTCATAATGCATGGGATTTGAACACATGTATCCATTAGGCCACTAGGACTGATGTTGTGATGAGAAATGCTGAAATCAGGAAAAAGTCTTTTTAACTTTACAGATAGCAGAGGATGTATTCGACCCATGGACATCTGGGTTATGGACCAAGTACGCTTCCGCGGCTTTACACAGCCCTGAATGGGCTTTGAACACATGCATCCCGCAGTTGTTGGACAACACGCTTAGCAGAGGATGGTTTCGATCCATCGACCTCTGGGTTATGGGCCCAGCACGCTTCCGCTGCGCCACTCTGCTTTGCACTACGTTGTGTGGGATTTGAACACATGTATCAATTAGGCCACTAGGACTGATGTTGATATTGTGATGAGTAAGTACTTAAATCAGGAAAAAGTTTTTTTTTAACATTACAGATAAGTCTTTTAACATTACAGAGGATGGTTTTGACCCATGGGCACAGCACGCTTCCGCTGCTTTACACGTCTCTGACTGGGACTTGAACACAAGCATCCCTCAAACATTGGTCAACCCACTTAGCAGAGGATGGTTTCGATCCATCGACCTCTGGGTTACTGGCTCAGCACGCTTCCGCTGCACCACTCTACTTTACACATCCTTGAATGGGATTTGAACACATGTATCCATCAGGTCACTAGGACTGATGTTGATGTGGGCATCTGCAGAAGACACAGACGTGTGAAAGCAAGGTTTGTAAATACATGTTTTGGCAGTGGTGGGATTTGAACCCACGCCTCCAGAGAGAATCCAGCGCCTTAGACCACTCGGCCACACTACCTATGCACTTTGTGTTTCACTGATTTCGACTTGTTGGTCTCAACTAAGAGCAGGCGTGAACAACAAAGTGGAAAAGGCCACAATTGTGGGTTTGGAACGCATTATTCAACCATCCCCAGAGTTCAACAGCATTTCGAAGGAACTGTGGGAGAACTACAGTCTTAGCATGGATTCAGCCTGTGGGTTAATGAGCCTGGTATGCTTCCTATGCTGAAACACACCCCAGATGGGATTCGAACCCACAATCCCTGCCTTAGGAGGGCAGTGCCTTATCCATTAGGCCACTGGGGCTACATAACACAGAAGGCCACTGGGGCTACGTAACACAGAAAGCCACAACCATACAATGTGAATGTATATAATTAAATGAACTGGCAGTGGTGGGTTTTGAACCCACGCCTCCATAAAGACTGGAGCCTAAATCCAGCGCCTTAGACCACTCGGCCACACTACCTGACAAAATCCAATTGTGTGTCCTTTGAACTTCATGTGTTTTTCACAAAGGAGAGTCATATTGTTTTCTAAGCGCAATCACAGTTCTCTTCATAATGCATGGGATTTGAACACATGTATCCATTAGGCCACTAGGACTGATGTTGTGATGAGAAATGCTGAAATCAGGAAAAAGTCTTTTTAACTTTACAGATAGCAGAGGATGTATTCGACCCATGGACATCTGGGTTATGGACCAAGTACGCTTCCGCGGCTTTACACAGCCCTGAATGGGCTTTGAACACATGCATCCCGCAGTTGTTGGACAACACGCTTAGCAGAGGATAGTTTCGATCCATCGACCTCTGGGTTATGGGCCCAGCACGCTTCCGCTGCGCCACTCTGCTTTGCACTACGTTGTGTGGGATTTGAACACATGTATCAATTAGGCCACTAGGACTGATGTTGATATTGTGATGAGTAAGTACTTAAATCAGGAAAAAGTTTTTTTTTAACATTACAGATAAGTCTTTTAACATTACAGAGGATGGTTTTGACCCATGGGCACAGCACGCTTCCGCTGCTTTACACGTCTCTGACTGGGACTTGAACACAAGCATCCCTCAAACATTGGTCAACCCACTTAGCAGAGGATGGTTTCGATCCATCGACATCTGGTTTACTGGCTCAGCACGCTTCCGCTGCACCACTCTACTTTACACATCCTTGAATGGGATTTGAACACATGTATCCATCAGGTCACTAGGACTGATGTTGATGTGGGCATCTGCAGAAGACACAGACGTGTGAAAGCAAGGTTTGTAAATACATGTTTTGGCAGTGGTGGGATTTGAACCCACGCCTCCAGAGAGAATCCAGCGCCTTAGACCACTCGGCCACACTACCTATGCACTTTGTGTTTCACTGATTTCGACTTGTTGGTCTCAACTAAGAGCAGGCGTGAACAACAAAGTGGAAAAGGCCACAATTGTGGGTTTGGAACGCATTATTCAACCATCCCCAGAGTTCAACAGCATTTCGAAGGAACTGTGGGAGAACTACAGTCTTAGCATGGATTCAGCCTGTGGGTTAATGAGCCTGGTATGCTTCCTATGCTGAAACACACCCCAGATGGGATTCGAACCCACAATCCCTGCCTTAGGAGGGCAGTGCCTTATCCATTAGGCCACTGGGGCTACATAACACAGAAGGCCACTGGGGCTACGTAACACAGAAAGCCACAACCATACAATGTGAATGTATATAATTAAATGAACTGGCAGTGGTGGGTTTTGAACCCACGCCTCCATAGAGACTGGAGCCTAAATCCAGCGCCTTAGACCACTCGGCCACACTACCTGACAAAATCCAATTGTGTGTCCTTTGAACTTCATGTGTTTTTCACAAAGGAGAGTCATATTGTTTTCTAAGCGCAATCACAGTTCTCTTCATAATGCATGGGATTTGAACACATGTATCCATTAGGCCACTAGGACTGATGTTGTGATGAGAAATGCTGAAATCAGGAAAAAGTCTTTTTAACTTTACAGATAGCAGAGGATGTATTCGACCCATGGACATCTGGGTTATGGACCAAGTACGCTTCCGCGGCTTTACACAGCCCTGAATGGGCTTTGAACACATGCATCCCGCAGTTGTTGGACAACACGCTTAGCAGAGGATGGTTTCGATCCATCGACCTCTGGGTTATGGGCCCAGCACGCTTCCGCTGCGCCACTCTGCTTTGCACTACGTTGTGTGGGATTTGAACACATGTATCAATTAGGCCACTAGGACTGATGTTGATATTGTGATGAGTAAGTACTTAAATCAGGAAAAAGTTTTTTTTTAACATTACAGATAAGTCTTTTAACATTACAGAGGATGGTTTTGACCCATGGGCACAGCACGCTTCCGCTGCTTTACACGTCTCTGACTGGGACTTGAACACAAGCATCCCTCAAACATTGGTCAACCCACTTAGCAGAGGATGGTTTCGATCCATCGACCTCTGGTTTACTGGCTCAGCACGCTTCCGCTGCACCACTCTACTTTACACATCCTTGAATGGGATTTGAACACATGTATCCATCAGGTCACTAGGACTGATGTTGATGTGGGCATCTGCAGAAGACACAGACGTGTGAAAGCAAGGTTTGTAAATACATGTTTTGGCAGTGGTGGGATTTGAACCCACGCCTCCAGAGAGAATCCAGCGCCTTAGACCACTCGGCCACACTACCTATGCACTTTGTGTTTCACTGATTTCGACTTGTTGGTCTCAACTAAGAGCAGGCGTGAACAACAAAGTGGAAAAGGCCACAATTGTGGGTTTGGAACGCATTATTCAACCATCCCCAGAGTTCAACAGCATTTCGAAGGAACTGTGGGAGAACTACAGTCTTAGCATGGATTCAGCCTGTGGGTTAATGAGCCTGGTATGCTTCCTATGCTGAAACACACCCCAGATGGGATTCAAACCCACAATCCCTGCCTTAGGAGGGCAGTGCCTTATCCATTAGGCCACTGGGGCTACATAACACAGAAGGCCACTGGGGCTACGTAACACAGAAAGCCACAACCATACAATGTGAATGTATATAATTAAATGAACTGGCAGTGGTGGGTTTTGAACCCACACCTCCATAGAGACTGGAGCCTAAATCCAGCGCCTTAGACCACTCGGCCACACTACCTGACAAAATCCAATTGTGTGTCCTTTGAACTTCATGTGTTTTTCACAAAGGAGAGTCATATTGTTTTCTAAGCGCAATCACAGTTCTCTTCATAATGCATGGGATTTGAACACATGTATCCATTAGGCCACTAGGACTGATGTTGTGATGAGAAATGCTGAAATCAGGAAAAAGTCTTTTTAACTTTACAGATAGCAGAGGATGTATTCGACCCATGGACATCTGGGTTATGGACCAAGTACGCTTCCGCGGCTTTACACAGCCCTGAATGGGCTTTGAACACATGCATCCCACAGTTGTTGGACAACACGCTTAGCAGAGGATGGTTTCGATCCATCGACCTCTGGGTTATGGGCTCAGCACGCTTCCGCTGTGCCACTCTGCTTTGCACTATGTTGTGTGGGATTTGAACACATGTATCAATTAGGCCACTAGGACTGATGTTGATATTGTGATGAGTAAGTACTTAAATCAGGAAAAAGTTTTTTTTTTAACATTACAGATAAGTCTTTTAACATTACAGAGGATGGTTTTGACCCATGGGCACAGCACGCTTCCGCTGCTTTACACGTCTCTGACTGGGACTTGAACACAAGCATCCCTCAAACATTGGTCAACCCACTTAGCAGAGGATGGTTTCGATCCATCGACCTCTGGGTTACTGGCTCAGCACGCTTCCGCTGCACCACTCTACTTTACACATCCTTGAATGGGATTTGAACACATGTATCCATCAGGTCACTAGGACTGATGTTGATGTGGGCATCTGCAGAAGACACAGACGTGTGAAAGCAAGGTTTGTAAATACATGTTTTGGCAGTGGTGGGATTTGAACCCACGCCTCCAGAGAGAATCCAGCGCCTTAGACCACTCGGCCACACTACCTATGCACTTTGTGTTTCACTGATTTCGACTTGTTGGTCTCAACTAAGAGCAGGCGTGAACAACAAAGTGGAAAAGGCCACAATTGTGGGTTTGGAACGCATTATTCAACCATCCCCAGATTTCAACAGCATTTCGAAGGAACTGTGGGAGAACTACAGTCTTAGCATGGATTCAGCCTGTGGGTTAATGAGCCTGGTATGCTTCCTATGCTGAAACACACCCCAGATGGGATTCGAACCCACAATCCCTGCCTTAGGAGGGCAGTGCCTTATCCATTAGGCCACTGGGGCTACATAACACAGAAGGCCACTGGGGCTACGTAACACAGAAAGCCACAACCATACAATGTGAATGTATATAATTAAATGAACTGGCAGTGGTGGGTTTTGAACCCACGCCTCCATAGAGACTGGAGCCTAAATCCAGCGCCTTAGACCACTCGGCCACACTACCTGACAAAATCCAATTGTGTGTCCTTTGAACTTCATGTGTTTTTCACAAAGGAGAGTCATATTGTTTTCTAAGCGCAATCACAGTTCTCTTCATAATGCATGGGATTTGAACACATGTATCCATTAGGCCACTAGGACTGATGTTGTGATGAGAAATGCTGAAATCAGGAAAAAGTCTTTTTAACTTTACAGATAGCAGAGGATGTATTCGACCCATGGACATCTGGGTTATGGACCAAGTACGCTTCCGCGGCTTTACACAGCCCTGAATGGGCTTTGAACACATGCATCCCGCAGTTGTTGGACAACACGCTTAGCAGAGGATGGTTTCGATCCATCGACCTCTGGGTTATGGGCCCAGCACGCTTCCGCTGCGCCACTCTGCTTTGCACTACGTTGTGTGGGATTTGAACACATGTATCAATTAGGCCACTAGGACTGATGTTGATATTGTGATGAGTAAGTACTTAAATCAGGAAAAAGTTTTTTTTTAACATTACAGATAAGTCTTTTAACATTACAGAGGATGGTTTTGACCCATGGGCACAGCACGCTTCCGCTGCTTTACACGTCTCTGACTGGGACTTGAACACAAGCATCCCTCAAACATTGGTCAACCCACTTAGCAGAGGATGGTTTCGATCCATCGACCTCTGGGTTACTGGCTCAGCACGCTTCCGCTGCACCACTCTACTTTACACATCCTTGAATGGGATTTGAACACATGTATCCATCAGGTCACTAGGACTGATGTTGATGTGGGCATCTGCAGAAGACACAGACGTGTGAAAGCAAGGTTTGTAAATACATGTTTTGGCAGTGGTGGGATTTGAACCCACGCCTCCAGAGAGAATCCAGCGCCTTAGACCACTCGGCCACACTACCTATGCACTTTGTGTTTCACTGATTTCGACTTGTTGGTCTCAACTAAGAGCAGGCGTGAACAACAAAGTGGAAAAGGCCACAATTGTGGGTTTGGAACGCATTATTCAACCATCCCCAGAGTTCAACAGCATTTCGAAGGAACTGTGGGAGAACTACAGTCTTAGCATGGATTCAGCCTGTGGGTTAATGAGCCTGGTATGCTTCCTATGCTGAAACACACCCCAGATGGGATTCGAACCCACAATCCCTGCCTTAGGAGGGCAGTGCCTTATCCATTAGGCCACTGGGGCTACATAACACAGAAGGCCACTGGGGCTACGTAACACAGAAAGCCACAACCATACAATGTGAATGTATATAATTAAATGAACTGGCAGTGGTGGGTTTTGAACCCACGCCTCCATAGAGACTGGAGCCTAAATCCAGCGCCTTAGACCACTCGGCCACACTACCTGACAAAATCCAATTGTGTGTCCTTTGAACTTCATGTGTTTTTCACAAAGGAGAGTCATATTGTTTTCTAAGCGCAATCACAGTTCTCTTCATAATGCATGGGATTTGAACACATGTATCCATTAGGCCACTAGGACTGATGTTGTGATGAGAAATGCTGAAATCAGGAAAAAGTCTTTTTAACTTTACAGATAGCAGAGGATGTATTCGACCCATGGACATCTGGGTTATGGACCAAGTACGCTTCCGCGGCTTTACACAGCCCTGAATGGGCTTTGAACACATGCATCCCGCAGTTGTTGGACAACACGCTTAGCAGAGGATGGTTTCGATCCATCGACCTCTGGGTTATGGGCCCAGCACGCTTCCGCTGCGCCACTCTGCTTTGCACTACGTTGTGTGGGATTTGAACACATGTATCAATTAGGCCACTAGGACTGATGTTGATATTGTGATGAGTAAGTACTTAAATCAGGAAAAAATTTTTTTTTAACATTACAGATAAGTCTTTTAACATTACAGAGGATGGTTTTGACCCATGGGCACAGCACGCTTCCGCTGCTTTACACGTCTCTGACTGGGACTTGAACACAAGCATCCCTCAAACATTGGTCAACCCACTTAGCAGAGGATGGTTTCGATCCATCGACCTCTGGTTTACTGGCTCAGCACGCTTCCGCTGCACCACTCTACTTTACACATCCTTGAATGGGATTTGAACACATGTATCCATCAGGTCACTAGGACTGATGTTGATGTGGGCATCTGCAGAAGACACAGACGTGTGAAAGCAAGGTTTGTAAATACATGTTTTGGCAGTGGTGGGATTTGAACCCACGCCTCCAGAGAGAATCCAGCGCCTTAGACCACTCGGCCACACTACCTATGCACTTTGTGTTTCACTGATTTCGACTTGTTGGTCTCAACTAAGAGCAGGCGTGAACAACAAAGTGGAAAAGGCCACAATTGTGGGTTTGGAACGCATTATTCAACCATCCCCAGAGTTCAACAGCATTTCGAAGGAACTGTGGGAGAACTACAGTCTTAGCATGGATTCAGCCTGTGGGTTAATGAGCCTGGTATGCTTCCTATGCTGAAACACACCCCAGATGGGATTCGAACCCACAATCCCTGCCTTAGGAGGGCAGTGCCTTATCCATTAGGCCACTGGGGCTACATAACACAGAAGGCCACTGGGGCTACGTAACACAGAAAGCCACAACCATACAATGTGAATGTATATAATTAAATGAACTGGCAGTGGTGGGTTTTGAACCCACACCTCCATAGAGACTGGAGCCTAAATCCAGCGCCTTAGACCACTCGGCCACACTACCTGACAAAATCCAATTGTGTGTCCTTTGAACTTCATGTGTTTTTCACAAAGGAGAGTCATATTGTTTTCTAAGCGCAATCACAGTTCTCTTCATAATGCATGGGATTTGAACACATGTATCCATTAGGCCACTAGGACTGATGTTGTGATGAGAAATGCTGAAATCAGGAAAAAGTCTTTTTAACTTTACAGATAGCAGAGGATGTATTCGACCCATGGACATCTGGGTTATGGACCAAGTACGCTTCCGCGGCTTTACACAGCCCTGAATGGGCTTTGAACACATGCATCCCACAGTTGTTGGACAACACGCTTAGCAGAGGATGGTTTCGATCCATCGACCTCTGGGTTATGGGCTCAGCACGCTTCCGCTGTGCCACTCTGCTTTGCACTATGTTGTGTGGGATTTGAACACATGTATCAATTAGGCCACTAGGACTGATGTTGATATTGTGATGAGTAAGTACTTAAATCAGGAAAAAGTTTTTTTTTTAACATTACAGATAAGTCTTTTAACATTACAGAGGATGGTTTTGACCCATGGGCACAGCACGCTTCCGCTGCTTTACACGTCTCTGACTGGGACTTGAACACAAGCATCCCTCAAACATTGGTCAACCCACTTAGCAGAGGATGGTTTCGATCCATCGACCTCTGGGTTACTGGCTCAGCACGCTTCCGCTGCACCACTCTACTTTACACATCCTTGAATGGGATTTGAACACATGTATCCATCAGGTCACTAGGACTGATGTTGATGTGGGCATCTGCAGAAGACACAGACGTGTGAAAGCAAGGTTTGTAAATACATGTTTTGGCAGTGGTGGGATTTGAACCCACGCCTCCAGAGAGAATCCAGCGCCTTAGACCACTCGGCCACACTACCTATGCACTTTGTGTTTCACTGATTTCGACTTGTTGGTCTCAACTAAGAGCAGGCGTGAACAACAAAGTGGAAAAGGCCACAATTGTGGGTTTGGAACGCATTATTCAACCATCCCCAGATTTCAACAGCATTTCGAAGGAACTGTGGGAGAACTACAGTCTTAGCATGGATTCAGCCTGTGGGTTAATGAGCCTGGTATGCTTCCTATGCTGAAACACACCCCAGATGGGATTCGAACCCACAATCCCTGCCTTAGGAGGGCAGTGCCTTATCCATTAGGCCACTGGGGCTACATAACACAGAAGGCCACTGGGGCTACGTAACACAGAAAGCCACAACCATACAATGTGAATGTATATAATTAAATGAACTGGCAGTGGTGGGTTTTGAACCCACGCCTCCATAGAGACTGGAGCCTAAATCCAGCGCCTTAGACCACTCGGCCACACTACCTGACAAAATCCAATTGTGTGTCCTTTGAACTTCATGTGTTTTTCACAAAGGAGAGTCATATTGTTTTCTAAGCGCAATCACAGTTCTCTTCATAATGCATGGGATTTGAACACATGTATCCATTAGGCCACTAGGACTGATGTTGTGATGAGAAATGCTGAAATCAGGAAAAAGTCTTTTTAACTTTACAGATAGCAGAGGATGTATTCGACCCATGGACATCTGGGTTATGGACCAAGTACGCTTCCGCGGCTTTACACAGCCCTGAATGGGCTTTGAACACATGCATCCCGCAGTTGTTGGACAACACGCTTAGCAGAGGATGGTTTCGATCCATCGACCTCTGGGTTATGGGCCCAGCACGCTTCCGCTGCGCCACTCTGCTTTGCACTACGTTGTGTGGGATTTGAACACATGTATCAATTAGGCCACTAGGACTGATGTTGATATTGTGATGAGTAAGTACTTAAATCAGGAAAAAGTTTTTTTTTAACATTACAGATAAGTCTTTTAACATTACAGAGGATGGTTTTGACCCATGGGCACAGCACGCTTCCGCTGCTTTACACGTCTCTGACTGGGACTTGAACACAAGCATCCCTCAAACATTGGTCAACCCACTTAGCAGAGGATGGTTTCGATCCATCGACCTCTGGGTTACTGGCTCAGCACGCTTCCGCTGCACCACTCTACTTTACACATCCTTGAATGGGATTTGAACACATGTATCCATCAGGTCACTAGGACTGATGTTGATGTGGGCATCTGCAGAAGACACAGACGTGTGAAAGCAAGGTTTGTAAATACATGTTTTGGCAGTGGTGGGATTTGAACCCACGCCTCCAGAGAGAATCCAGCGCCTTAGACCACTCGGCCACACTACCTATGCACTTTGTGTTTCACTGATTTCGACTTGTTGGTCTCAACTAAGAGCAGGCGTGAACAACAAAGTGGAAAAGGCCACAATTGTGGGTTTGGAACGCATTATTCAACCATCCCCAGAGTTCAACAGCATTTCGAAGGAACTGTGGGAGAACTACAGTCTTAGCATGGATTCAGCCTGTGGGTTAATGAGCCTGGTATGCTTCCTATGCTGAAACACACCCCAGATGGGATTCGAACCCACAATCCCTGCCTTAGGAGGGCAGTGCCTTATCCATTAGGCCACTGGGGCTACATAACACAGAAGGCCACTGGGGCTACGTAACACAGAAAGCCACAACCATACAATGTGAATGTATATAATTAAATGAACTGGCAGTGGTGGGTTTTGAACCCACGCCTCCATAGAGACTGGAGCCTAAATCCAGCGCCTTAGACCACTCGGCCACACTACCTGACAAAATCCAATTGTGTGTCCTTTGAACTTCATGTGTTTTTCACAAAGGAGAGTCATATTGTTTTCTAAGCGCAATCACAGTTCTCTTCATAATGCATGGGATTTGAACACATGTATCCATTAGGCCACTAGGACTGATGTTGTGATGAGAAATGCTGAAATCAGGAAAAAGTCTTTTTAACTTTACAGATAGCAGAGGATGTATTCGACCCATGGACATCTGGGTTATGGACCAAGTACGCTTCCGCGGCTTTACACAGCCCTGAATGGGCTTTGAACACATGCATCCCGCAGTTGTTGGACAACACGCTTAGCAGAGGATGGTTTCGATCCATCGACCTCTGGGTTATGGGCCCAGCACGCTTCCGCTGCGCCACTCTGCTTTGCACTACGTTGTGTGGGATTTGAACACATGTATCAATTAGGCCACTAGGACTGATGTTGATATTGTGATGAGTAAGTACTTAAATCAGGAAAAAGTTTTTTTTTAACATTACAGATAAGTCTTTTAACATTACAGAGGATGGTTTTGACCCATGGGCACAGCACGCTTCCGCTGCTTTACACGTCTCTGACTGGGACTTGAACACAAGCATCCCTCAAACATTGGTCAACCCACTTAGCAGAGGATGGTTTCGATCCATCGACCTCTGGTTTACTGGCTCAGCACGCTTCCGCTGCACCACTCTACTTTACACATCCTTGAATGGGATTTGAACACATGTATCCATCAGGTCACTAGGACTGATGTTGATGTGGGCATCTGCAGAAGACACAGACGTGTGAAAGCAAGGTTTGTAAATACATGTTTTGGCAGTGGTGGGATTTGAACCCACGCCTCCAGAGAGAATCCAGCGCCTTAGACCACTCGGCCACACTACCTATGCACTTTGTGTTTCACTGATTTCGACTTGTTGGTCTCAACTAAGAGCAGGCGTGAACAACAAAGTGGAAAAGGCCACAATTGTGGGTTTGGAACGCATTATTCAACCATCCCCAGAGTTCAACAGCATTTCGAAGGAACTGTGGGAGAACTACAGTCTTAGCATGGATTCAGCCTGTGGGTTAATGAGCCTGGTATGCTTCCTATGCTGAAACACACCCCAGATGGGATTCGAACCCACAATCCCTGCCTTAGGAGGGCAGTGCCTTATCCATTAGGCCACTGGGGCTACATAACACAGAAGGCCACTGGGGCTACGTAACACAGAAAGCCACAACCATACAATGTGAATGTATATAATTAAATGAACTGGCAGTGGTGGGTTTTGAACCCACACCTCCATAGAGACTGGAGCCTAAATCCAGCGCCTTAGACCACTCGGCCACACTACCTGACAAAATTCAATTGTGTGTCCTTTGAACTTCATGTGTTTTTCACAAAGGAGAGTCATATTGTTTTCTAAGCGCAATCACAGTTCTCTTCATAATGCATGGGATTTGAACACATGTATCCATTAGGCCACTAGGACTGATGTTGTGATGAGAAATGCTGAAATCAGGAAAAAGTCTTTTTAACTTTACAGATAGCAGAGGATGTATTCGACCCATGGACATCTGGGTTATGGACCAAGTACGCTTCCGCGGCTTTACACAGCCCTGAATGGGCTTTGAACACATGCATCCCACAGTTGTTGGACAACACGCTTAGCAGAGGATGGTTTCGATCCATCGACCTCTGGGTTATGGGCTCAGCACGCTTCCGCTGTGCCACTCTGCTTTGCACTATGTTGTGTGGGATTTGAACACATGTATCAATTAGGCCACTAGGACTGATGTTGATATTGTGATGAGTAAGTACTTAAATCAGGAAAAAGTTTTTTTTTTAACATTACAGATAAGTCTTTTAACATTACAGAGGATGGTTTTGACCCATGGGCACAGCACGCTTCCGCTGCTTTACACGTCTCTGACTGGGACTTGAACACAAGCATCCCTCAAACATTGGTCAACCCACTTAGCAGAGGATGGTTTCGATCCATCGACCTCTGGGTTACTGGCTCAGCACGCTTCCGCTGCACCACTCTACTTTACACATCCTTGAATGGGATTTGAACACATGTATCCATCAGGTCACTAGGACTGATGTTGATGTGGGCATCTGCAGAAGACACAGACGTGTGAAAGCAAGGTTTGTAAATACATGTTTTGGCAGTGGTGGGATTTGAACCCACGCCTCCAGAGAGAATCCAGCGCCTTAGACCACTCGGCCACACTACCTATGCACTTTGTGTTTCACTGATTTCGACTTGTTGGTCTCAACTAAGAGCAGGCGTGAACAACAAAGTGGAAAAGGCCACAATTGTGGGTTTGGAACGCATTATTCAACCATCCCCAGATTTCAACAGCATTTCGAAGGAACTGTGGGAGAACTACAGTCTTAGCATGGATTCAGCCTGTGGGTTAATGAGCCTGGTATGCTTCCTATGCTGAAACACACCCCAGATGGGATTCGAACGCACAATCCCTGCCTTAGGAGGGCAGTGCCTTATCCATTAGGCCACTGGGGCTACATAACACAGAAGGCCACTGGGGCTACGTAACACAGAAAGCCACAACCATACAATGTGAATGTATATAATTAAATGAACTGGCAGTGGTGGGTTTTGAACCCACGCCTCCATAGAGACTGGAGCCTAAATCCAGCGCCTTAGACCACTCGGCCACACTACCTGACAAAATCCAATTGTGTGTCCTTTGAACTTCATGTGTTTTTCACAAAGGAGAGTCATATTGTTTTCTAAGCGCAATCACAGTTCTCTTCATAATGCATGGGATTTGAACACATGTATCCATTAGGCCACTAGGACTGATGTTGTGATGAGAAATGCTGAAATCAGGAAAAAGTCTTTTTAACTTTACAGATAGCAGAGGATGTATTCGACCCATGGACATCTGGGTTATGGACCAAGTACGCTTCCGCGGCTTTACACAGCCCTGAATGGGCTTTGAACACATGCATCCCGCAGTTGTTGGACAACACGCTTAGCAGAGGATGGTTTCGATCCATCGACCTCTGGGTTATGGGCCCAGCACGCTTCCGCTGCGCCACTCTGCTTTGCACTACGTTGTGTGGGATTTGAACACATGTATCAATTAGGCCACTAGGACTGATGTTGATATTGTGATGAGTAAGTACTTAAATCAGGAAAAAGTTTTTTTTTAACATTACAGATAAGTCTTTTAACATTACAGAGGATGGTTTTGACCCATGGGCACAGCACGCTTCCGCTGCTTTACACGTCTCTGACTGGGACTTGAACACAAGCATCCCTCAAACATTGGTCAACCCACTTAGCAGAGGATGGTTTCGATCCATCGACCTCTGGTTTACTGGCTCAGCACGCTTCCGCTGCACCACTCTACTTTACACATCCTTGAATGGGATTTGAACACATGTATCCATCAGGTCACTAGGACTGATGTTGATGTGGGCATCTGCAGAAGACACAGACGTGTGAAAGCAAGGTTTGTAAATACATGTTTTGGCAGTGGTGGGATTTGAACCCACGCCTCCAGAGAGAATCCAGCGCCTTAGACCACTCGGCCACACTACCTATGCACTTTGTGTTTCACTGATTTCGACTTGTTGGTCTCAACTAAGAGCAGGCGTGAACAACAAAGTGGAAAAGGCCACAATTGTGGGTTTGGAACGCATTATTCAACCATCCCCAGAGTTCAACAGCATTTCGAAGGAACTGTGGGAGAACTACAGTCTTAGCATGGATTCAGCCTGTGGGTTAATGAGCCTGGTATGCTTCCTATGCTGAAACACACCCCAGATGGGATTCGAACCCACAATCCCTGCCTTAGGAGGGCAGTGCCTTATCCATTAGGCCACTGGGGCTACATAACACAGAAGGCCACTGGGGCTACGTAACACAGAAAGCCACAACCATACAATGTGAATGTATATAATTAAATGAACTGGCAGTGGTGGGTTTTGAACCCACGCCTCCATAGAGACTGGAGCCTAAATCCAGCGCCTTAGACCACTCGGCCACACTACCTGACAAAATCCAATTGTGTGTCCTTTGAACTTCATGTGTTTTTCACAAAGGAGAGTCATATTGTTTTCTAAGCGCAATCACAGTTCTCTTCATAATGCATGGGATTTGAACACATGTATCCATTAGGCCACTAGGACTGATGTTGTGATGAGAAATGCTGAAATCAGGAAAAAGTCTTTTTAACTTTACAGATAGCAGAGGATGTATTCGACCCATGGACATCTGGGTTATGGACCAAGTACGCTTCCGCGGCTTTACACAGCCCTGAATGGGCTTTGAACACATGCATCCCGCAGTTGTTGGACAACACGCTTAGCAGAGGATGGTTTCGATCCATCGACCTCTGGGTTATGGGCCCAGCACGCTTCCGCTGCGCCACTCTGCTTTGCACTACGTTGTGTGGGATTTGAACACATGTATCAATTAGGCCACTAGGACTGATGTTGATATTGTGATGAGTAAGTACTTAAATCAGGAAAAAGTTTTTTTTTAACATTACAGATAAGTCTTTTAACATTACAGAGGATGGTTTTGACCCATGGGCACAGCACGCTTCCGCTGCTTTACACGTCTCTGACTGGGTCTTGAACACAAGCATCCCTCAAACATTGGTCAACCCACTTAGCAGAGGATGGTTTCGATCCATCGACCTCTGGTTTACTGGCTCAGCACGCTTCCGCTGCACCACTCTACTTTACACATCCTTGAATGGGATTTGAACACATGTATCCATCAGGTCACTAGGACTGATGTTGATGTGGGCATCTGCAGAAGACACAGACGTGTGAAAGCAAGGTTTGTAAATACATGTTTTGGCAGTGGTGGGATTTGAACCCACGCCTCCAGAGAGAATCCAGCGCCTTAGACCACTCGGCCACACTACCTATGCACTTTGTGTTTCACTGATTTCGACTTGTTGGTCTCAACTAAGAGCAGGCGTGAACAACAAAGTGGAAAAGGCCACAATTGTGGGTTTGGAACGCATTATTCAACCATCCCCAGAGTTCAACAGCATTTCGAAGGAACTGTGGGAGAACTACAGTCTTAGCATGGATTCAGCCTGTGGGTTAATGAGCCTGGTATGCTTCCTATGCTGAAACACACCCCAGATGGGATTCGAACCCACAATCCCTGCCTTAGGAGGGCAGTGCCTTATCCATTAGGCCACTGGGGCTACATAACACAGAAGGCCACTGGGGCTACGTAACACAGAAAGCCACAACCATACAATGTGAATGTATATAATTAAATGAACTGGCAGTGGTGGGTTTTGAACCCACGCCTCCATAGAGACTGGAGCCTAAATCCAGCGCCTTAGACCACTCGGCCACACTACCTGACAAAATCCAATTGTGTGTCCTTTGAACTTCATGTGTTTTTCACAAAGGAGAGTCATATTGTTTTCTAAGCGCAATCACAGTTCTCTTCATAATGCATGGGATTTGAACACATGTATCCATTAGGCCACTAGGACTGATGTTGTGATGAGAAATGCTGAAATCAGGAAAAAGTCTTTTTAACTTTACAGATAGCAGAGGATGTATTCGACCCATGGACATCTGGGTTATGGACCAAGTACGCTTCCGCGGCTTTACACAGCCCTGAATGGGCTTTGAACACATGCATCCCACAGTTGTTGGACAACACGCTTAGCAGAGGATGGTTTCGATCCATCGACCTCTGGGTTATGGGCTCAGCACGCTTCCGCTGTGCCACTCTGCTTTGCACTATGTTGTGTGGGATTTGAACACATGTATCAATTAGGCCACTAGGACTGATGTTGATATTGTGATGAGTAAGTACTTAAATCAGGAAAAAGTTTTTTTTTTAACATTACAGATAAGTCTTTTAACATTACAGAGGATGGTTTTGACCCATGGGCACAGCACGCTTCCGCTGCTTTACACGTCTCTGACTGGGACTTGAACACAAGCATCCCTCAAACATTGGTCAACCCACTTAGCAGAGGATGGTTTCGATCCATCGACCTCTGGGTTACTGGCTCAGCACGCTTCCGCTGCACCACTCTACTTTACACATCCTTGAATGGGATTTGAACACATGTATCCATCAGGTCACTAGGACTGATGTTGATGTGGGCATCTGCAGAAGACACAGACGTGTGAAAGCAAGGTTTGTAAATACATGTTTTGGCAGTGGTGGGATTTTAACCCACGCCTCCAGAGAGAATCCAGCGCCTTAGACCACTCGGCCACACTACCTATGCACTTTGTGTTTCACTGATTTCGACTTGTTGGTCTCAACTAAGAGCAGGCGTGAACAACAAAGTGGAAAAGGCCACAATTGTGGGTTTGGAACGCATTATTCAACCATCCCCAGATTTCAACAGCATTTCGAAGGAACTGTGGGAGAACTACAGTCTTAGCATGGATTCAGCCTGTGGGTTAATGAGCCTGGTATGCTTCCTATGCTGAAACACACCCCAGATGGGATTCGAACCCACAATCCCTGCCTTAGGAGGGCAGTGCCTTATCCATTAGGCCACTGGGGCTACATAACACAGAAGGCCACTGGGGCTACGTAACACAGAAAGCCACAACCATACAATGTGAATGTATATAATTAAATGAACTGGCAGTGGTGGGTTTTGAACCCACGCCTCCATAGAGACTGGAGCCTAAATCCAGCGCCTTAGACCACTCGGCCACACTACCTGACAAAATCCAATTGTGTGTCCTTTGAACTTCATGTGTTTTTCACAAAGGAGAGTCATATTGTTTTCTAAGCGCAATCACAGTTCTCTTCATAATGCATGGGATTTGAACACATGTATCCATTAGGCCACTAGGACTGATGTTGTGATGAGAAATGCTGAAATCAGGAAAAAGTCTTTTTAACTTTACAGATAGCAGAGGATGTATTCGACCCATGGACATCTGGGTTATGGACCAAGTACGCTTCCGCGGCTTTACACAGCCCTGAATGGGCTTTGAACACATGCATCCCGCAGTTGTTGGACAACACGCTTAGCAGAGGATGGTTTCGATCCATCGACCTCTGGGTTATGGGCCCAGCACGCTTCCGCTGCGCCACTCTGCTTTGCACTACGTTGTGTGGGATTTGAACACATGTATCAATTAGGCCACTAGGACTGATGTTGATATTGTGATGAGTAAGTACTTAAATCAGGAAAAAGTTTTTTTTTAACATTACAGATAAGTCTTTTAACATTACAGAGGATGGTTTTGACCCATGGGCACAGCACGCTTCCGCTGCTTTACACGTCTCTGACTGGGACTTGAACACAAGCATCCCTCAAACATTGGTCAACCCACTTAGCAGAGGATGGTTTCGATCCATCGACCTCTGGGTTACTGGCTCAGCACGCTTCCGCTGCACCACTCTACTTTACACATCCTTGAATGGGATTTGAACACATGTATCCATCAGGTCACTAGGACTGATGTTGATGTGGGCATCTGCAGAAGACACAGACGTGTGAAAGCAAGGTTTGTAAATACATGTTTTGGCAGTGGTGGGATTTGAACCCACGCCTCCAGAGAGAATCCAGCGCCTTAGACCACTCGGCCACACTACCTATGCACTTTGTGTTTCACTGATTTCGACTTGTTGGTCTCAACTAAGAGCAGGCGTGAACAACAAAGTGGAAAAGGCCACAATTGTGGGTTTGGAACGCATTATTCAACCATCCCCAGAGTTCAACAGCATTTCGAAGGAACTGTGGGAGAACTACAGTCTTAGCATGGATTCAGCCTGTGGGTTAATGAGCCTGGTATGCTTCCTATGCTGAAACACACCCCAGATGGGATTCGAACCCACAATCCCTGCCTTAGGAGGGCAGTGCCTTATCCATTAGGCCACTGGGGCTACATAACACAGAAGGCCACTGGGGCTACGTAACACAGAAAGCCACAACCATACAATGTGAATGTATATAATTAAATGAACTGGCAGTGGTGGGTTTTGAACCCACGCCTCCATAGAGACTGGAGCCTAAATCCAGCGCCTTAGACCACTCGGCCACACTACCTGACAAAATCCAATTGTGTGTCCTTTGAACTTCATGTGTTTTTCACAAAGGAGAGTCATATTGTTTTCTAAGCGCAATCACAGTTCTCTTCATAATGCATGGGATTTGAACACATGTATCCATTAGGCCACTAGGACTGATGTTGTGATGAGAAATGCTGAAATCAGGAAAAAGTCTTTTTAACTTTACAGATAGCAGAGGATGTATTCGACCCATGGACATCTGGGTTATGGACCAAGTACGCTTCCGCGGCTTTACACAGCCCTGAATGGGCTTTGAACACATGCATCCCGCAGTTGTTGGACAACACGCTTAGCAGAGGATGGTTTCGATCCATCGACCTCTGGGTTATGGGCCCAGCACGCTTCCGCTGCGCCACTCTGCTTTGCACTACGTTGTGTGGGATTTGAACACATGTATCAATTAGGCCACTAGGACTGATGTTGATATTGTGATGAGTAAGTACTTAAATCAGGAAAAAGTTTTTTTTTAACATTACAGATAAGTCTTTTAACATTACAGAGGATGGTTTTGACCCATGGGCACAGCACGCTTCCGCTGCTTTACACGTCTCTGACTGGGACTTGAACACAAGCATCCCTCAAACATTGGTCAACCCACTTAGCAGAGGATGGTTTCGATCCATCGACCTCTGGGTTACTGGCTCAGCACGCTTCCGCTGCACCACTCTACTTTACACATCCTTGAATGGGATTTGAACACATGTATCCATCAGGTCACTAGGACTGATGTTGATGTGGGCATCTGCAGAAGACACAGACGTGTGAAAGCAAGGTTTGTAAATACATGTTTTGGCAGTGGTGGGATTTGAACCCACGCCTCCAGAGAGAATCCAGCGCCTTAGACCACTCGGCCACACTACCTATGCACTTTGTGTTTCACTGATTTCGACTTGTTGGTCTCAACTAAGAGCAGGCGTGAACAACAAAGTGGAAAAGGCCACAATTGTGGGTTTGGAACGCATTATTCAACCATCCCCAGAGTTCAACAGCATTTCGAAGGAACTGTGGGAGAACTACAGTCTTAGCATGGATTCAGCCTGTGGGTTAATGAGCCTGGTATGCTTCCTATGCTGAAACACACCCCAGATGGGATTCGAACCCACAATCCCTGCCTTAGGAGGGCAGTGCCTTATCCATTAGGCCACTGGGGCTACATAACACAGAAGGCCACTGGGGCTACGTAACACAGAAAGCCACAACCATACAATGTGAATGTATATAATTAAATGAACTGGCAGTGGTGGGTTTTGAACCCACGCCTCCATAGAGACTGGAGCCTAAATCCAGCGCCTTAGACCACTCGGCCACACTACC